>NC_084897.1:7500-245000 GCF_958979055.1 Alnus glutinosa
CTAAACCCTAAACCCTAAACCCTAAACCCTAAACCCTAAACCCTAAACCCTAAACCCTAAACCCTAAACCCTAAACCCTAAACCCTAAACCCTAAACCCTAAACCCTAAACCCTAAACCCTAAACCCTAAACCCTAAACCCTAAACCCTAAACCCTAAACCCTAAACCCTAAACCCTAAACCCTAAACCCTAAACCCTAAACCCTAAACCCTAAACCCTAAACCCTAAACCCTAAACCCTAAACCCTAAACCCTAAACCCTAAACCCTAAACCCTAAACCCTAAACCCTAAACCCTAAACCCTAAACCCTAAACCCTAAACCCTAAACCCTAAACCCTAAACCCTAAACCCTAAACCCTAAACCCTAAACCCTAAACCCTAAACCCTAAACCCTAAACCCTAAACCCTAAACCCTAAACCCTAAACCCTAAACCCTAAACCCTAAACCCTAAACCCTAAACCCTAAACCCTAAACCCTAAACCCTAAACCCTAAACCCTAAACCCTAAACCCTAAACCCTAAACCCTAAACCCTAAACCCTAAACCCTAAACCCTAAACCCTAAACCCTAAACCCTAAACCCTAAACCCTAAACCCTAAACCCTAAACCCTAAACCCTAAACCCTAAACCCTAAACCCTAAACCCTAAACCCTAAACCCTAAACCCTAAACCCTAAACCCTAAACCCTAAACCCTAAACCCTAAACCCTAAACCCTAAACCCTAAACCCTAAACCCTAAACCCTAAACCCTAAACCCTAAACCCTAAACCCTAAACCCTAAACCCTAAACCCTAAACCCTAAACCCTAAACCCTAAACCCTAAACCCTAAACCCTAAACCCTAAACCCTAAACCCTAAACCCTAAACCCTAAACCCTAAACCCTAAACCCTAAACCCTAAACCCTAAACCCTAAACCCTAAACCCTAAACCCTAAACCCTAAACCCTAAACCCTAAACCCTAAACCCTAAACCCTAAACCCTAAACCCTAAACCCTAAACCCTAAACCCTAAACCCTAAACCCTAAACCCTAAACCCTAAACCCTAAACCCTAAACCCTAAACCCTAAACCCTAAACCCTAAACCCTAAACCCTAAACCCTAAACCCTAAACCCTAAACCCTAAACCCTAAACCCTAAACCCTAAACCCTAAACCCTAAACCCTAAACCCTAAACCCTAAACCCTAAACCCTAAACCCTAAACCCTAAACCCTAAACCCTAAACCCTAAACCCTAAACCCTAAACCCTAAACCCTAAACCCTAAACCCTAAACCCTAAACCCTAAACCCTAAACCCTAAACCCTAAACCCTAAACCCTAAACCCTAAACCCTAAACCCTAAACCCTAAACCCTAAACCCTAAACCCTAAACCCCAAACCCCAAACCCTAAACCCCAAACCCTAAACCCTAAACCCCAAACCCCAAACCCTAAACCCCAAACCCTAAACCCCAAACCCCAAACCCTAAACCCTAAACCCTAAACCCTAAACCCTAAACCCTAAACCCTAAACCCTAAACCCTAAACCCTAAACCCTAAACCCTAAACCCGAAACCCTAAACCCGAAACCCTTAACCCTAAACCCTAAACCCTAAACCCTAAACCCTAAACCCTTAACCCTTAACCCTTAACCCTTAACCCTAAACCCTAAACCCTAAACCCTAACCCTAAACCCTAAACCCTTAACCCTTAACCCTAAACCCTAAACCCTAAACCCTAACCCTTAACCCTAAACCCTTAACCCTAAACCCTAAACCCTAAACCCTTAACCCTAAACCCTTAACCCTAAACCCTAAACCCTAAACCCTTAACCCTAAACCCTAAACCCTAAAACCCTTAACCCTAAACCCTTAACCCCAAACCCTAAACCCTTAACCCTTAACCCTAAACCCTAAACCCTAAAACCTTAACCCTAAACCCTTAACCCTAAACCCTAAACCCTAAACCCTAAACCCTAAACCCTAAACCCCTAAACCCTAAACCCTAAACCCTAAGCCCTAAACCCTAAACCCTAAACCCTAAACCCTAAACCCTAACCCCTAAACCCTAAACCCTTAACCCTAAACCCTAAACCCTTAACCCTAAACCCTTAAACCCTTAAACCCTAAACCCTAAAACCCTAAACCCTAAACCCTAAAACCCTAAACCCTAAACTCTAAACAAAATCCTAAACCCTATTAAATTCAGCCAATTTATTTTGAGTTTTTATTTGGGCGTAAATAAATTGGCTGATATAGCAGTTTTTTTCCTCAAACGAAATAAAATCACAACGTCCTAAGAATTTGAAATATTGGAAGACGGAAATCTCTGAACAAAACTGTTTTTTGGTCCCTAAAAGTCCGATTCACTAACGAACCACACAAAACGCAATTGAACGTGTGTTTTTATTTGGGCGTAAATAAATTGGCTGATGTAGCAGTTTTTTTCCTCAATCGAAATAAAATCACAACGTCCTAAAAATTTGGAATATTGGAAGACGGAAATATAGGAATAAAACTGCTTTTTGGTCCTTGAAAATCCGATTTACTAACAAACCACACAAAACGCAAATGAACGTGAGTTTTTATTTGGGCATAAATAAATTGGCTGATATAGCTGTTTTTTTCCTCAAACGAAAAAAAAAAAATCACAACGTCTTAAGAATTTGGAACATTGGAAGACGGAAATCTCGAAATAAATCTGCTTTTTGGTCCCCGAAAGTCCGATTTAGTAACGAACCACACAAAACGCAATTGAACGTGAGTTTTTGTTTGTAGGTAAATAAATTGGCTGATAAAGCAGTTTTTTTATCAAACGAAATAAAATCACAACATTCTAAGAATTTGGAATATTTGAAGACGAAAATCTCGGAATAAAACTGTTTTTGGTCCCCGAAAATCCGATTCACTAACGAACCACACAAAACGCAAATGAACGTGAGTTTCTATTTGGGCGCAAATAAATTGGCTGATATAGCAGTTTTTTTCCTTAAACGAAATAAAATCACAACGTCCTAAGAATTTGAAATATTGGAAGATGGAAATCTAGGAGTTAAACTTCTTTTTGGACCCTGAAAATCCGATTTACTAATGAACCACACAAAATGCAAATGAACGTGAGTTTTTATTTGGGCGTAAATAAATTAGCTGATATAGCAGTTTTTTTCCTCAAACGAAATAAAATCACAACGTCCTAAGAATTTGAAATATTGGAAGATGGAAATCTCGGAATAAAACTGCTTTTTGGTCCCTGAAAGTCCAATTCACTAACGAACCACACAAAACGCAATTGAACGTGAGTTTTTTTTTTTGGGTAAATAAATTGGTTGATATAGCAGTTTTTTTCATCAAACGAAATAAAATCACAATGTCCTAAAAATTTTGAATATTGGAAGACTGAAAGATAGGAATAAAACTGCTTTTTGGTCCTCGAAAATCCGATTCACTAACGAACCACACAAAACGCAATTGAACGTGAGTTTGTGTTCGGGCGTAAATAAATTGGCTGATATAGCAGTTTTAGGTTTTCGTCGCTCCAATTCCTTCGGTTTTTGGTAGTTGAGATAAGTTTCATTTTCGGTTTTTGGTGGTTGAGATTATTATTATTATTTTTTATTTTTTTATTTTTGGTCTCGGAAATATTTATTAAGAATTGTCATATTTTGTATTTGTTTAATAGAAAAAGGCATTCATATCTTAGTTTTTCTTACCCAATAGCCATCTCAAATCTCTATCTATTTTGACTCAAATGGAAAGAAGTCATTTTGTACTCAATATTTGTTTTACCACATATAACGGTGTATATAGTAGGACACCACTTAAGATGCTTAAATGAGGTGACAACATATACACCATTAGAGATAATAAAACAAAATTTTAACCTAGAAATAATTATTCTCCATTTCAAGTTAATGCTCCGTTTGTTTCGACTTAAAATGTTTTCCGTCGTAAAATATTTTCGATGAAATCATTTTCAGAAAAAATAATTTTCCTAAAAATATTTTCCGGTGTTTGGCTCGTACAAACAAAAAAGCAAAAAAAAAAAAAAAGCAAAAAAAAAAAAAAACACACACACACACACAACGGTGAAAAATCACCAACGGCCATTTGTGCCGGATTCCGACATAATACAGTCGGATTCCAACCAAATTCGTCGAAATCTAGGTTGACCGAATTCCAGCGAATGTGGCCGGAATCTGGCTATTAGTGTTGGATTCCAGCCAACTGGATGGAATCTGGCATAGAGCAGCTGGATTCCAACGAATCTGGCTGGAATCCAGCCATACTGGCCAAATTGTGGTCAACCCAACACGAACGCTTCCCAACCAGGTTCTCCTATCTGAAGGGGTCTTCAATGGAATCCTTTATCTTAGAGCCGATCTCTAAGATAGACTTCAGTTGTAGCACAGCAACAGCACACTTGATAGGGCTTCAGAAGAAATATCACGTCTCTGAGCAGTTGTGGAATTCAATACCGAATTCTTGTAGTTCTCAATGTTCAATAGCCTTTATTTATAGGCTGGGGGCTCAAATGAGTGTTAGGCAAAATATACCTGGACGCCGTCCGGACGGTGGACATGGGCCGTCCGGACAGACAACTGTGCGACAAGATTTTCCGAAAATTTCGCAGGAAAATCTTTCCTATTTAATAGTCTCGTCCGAACGGGATGGCACATCGTCCGGACAGTCGCACATCCACTGCAAGTAATTTCCTTATAAGGCTTCTCGCGTCCGGACCATGGGGGATGAGCGTCCGGATGGCTATTCTTCAACACACAATTTTCATATCTGCAATGCGCGTGTCCGGACCATGATAGGCAGTCGTCCGGACGGTTGAAGTCGAATCGGCAATTTCTTTCTTTGATGAACACGCGTCCGGACCACAGCTGTCAGACGTCTGAACAGTGATATTTGAATTGCGATTCTTGCCTTAAGGAGACGTGCGTCCGGACGGGATACCACATCGTCCGGACGGTTGATCGATCTTCCCTTTCTTGGAACTTGGAAAGAAATCTGAAACTAATCGAGTACTGAGAGGCGTCCGGACATGCTGTTGAAATGTCCAGACGGATGCAAGCTGGATAGAACCTTCTCGACACAGTGGAGGGTTCGGACGGAGAGACACGTCGTCCGGAAGGATGATGCTTGGTCTGTCTGAAGTCCTGACGGTATGGCACGTCGTTCAGACGGATGGTACAGTGACAAATGGTCGTCCGGACGAGATGGCTCGATCGTCCGGACGGCTGACAGGGAACTAAAAATCTTCTGACTCTGAAGCATTTCTGAATAGTAGAATCCATGTGGAGCATCGTTACACACAAGTGATTTTGTCTAAACACAGAATGAAGCCAAAATACTAACACCATTTCTTTCGATTCGTGAATGTTAGGGCTTGTGCATATTTTTGATTATTTATGTAGTTTGAAATTTTTTTAGTTTTTGGTTGATTTATGCTGGAATTTTATGTATATATAGCCGATTGTGGTGTTTTTTATTAGTTGATTATGTTTAATTTTTTGGATATTATTTTTGGTTGATTTATGCTTAGTTTGAGCTCGGCAATTTATTATTTGTGGGGGAAAAAACAGAGTTAAAAGGAAAGGCAAGTTTAAAAACGGAGTTACCCCGAATAATTGGGTACCACCTAGGATAGCCGGATAACTGCCAATTAACCTACCCGGTTACCGGAGCTGGTTGCTAATTCCTAATAATCGGAGACCCTAAAAGCTGGTTATCGATTTTAGCCAATAATCAAAACCGGCTCTCATTTACGCACCACTAAAATTCCAGCAAAGAAAGAGAAAATAAGTGGCCGCCCACACTCCTCGAATTGTGTGCAAGCGCGCCTTATCGGCTCATTTTCATTTTTTTTAATATTTTAACAACAATTATTGGTCATTTTGTCGTTTTCTTCTTCAAGTCCTAACACAGAAGCAACCGATTTGGTCGTTTGGCACCCGCGACCGCAAGCTCACCTTCTCGTCTCATTCTTCAACCTCGATCGACGAAAGGCTGGGCAGTGGCTACAACGATGTCGTATTTGGTGTCTTCTTTATTAGTTTTGGTGGCCATTTCCGGCTTCCATCCCCAGGTACGTACGCTCAACTCCTTTCTCTTACTCTTCTCCCCCTTTCTCGTAGTTTTTGATCCCATATCCTCTTATTATGTTTTATAGAACTTGTCGAGCGGACCGATTTCGAGTAAACTGAATCAGTACGTTGAGGATTCCCTATTATGCATGAGAATTTAGTTATTAGGCTGTCCGAATTTTAAAGAAATTATGGGATTCATCTGGTCTGAGTAAGTGGGTCTACTTCCTGGGATGGAAACCATTCTATTTATTAGGTTGTCCAAATTTTACAGAATTTTGGAAACCATTATGTTTATTGGCCTGTCCGAATTTTACACAATTTTGGACTTTATAACAGAAGGGTTCACCTGCTCCAAGGCTGCGGGACCTAGAGCATGTGGATCCTGCAACCCTTCTCTTTTTAGACTGTTCGAAGCCTAATAAGGGAGAATCTTCTAGAATCACCCACTTGTATTTTGCGGATGATCTTATGATTTTCTGCAGAGGGGAGACTCACTCTGCATCGTTGGTCAAGTTTCTTCCGTTTCTTTCCTCTCTTTTTTATTTTATTTTATTTTATTTATTATTATTATTATTATTATTTTAATTTTCTTTATTAAGTAATTTTTTTGGCCAAGGGAAGGAGAAGGTAGATTTGAAATTTTGAATTAGTGAACTCTGCTTTCTGAGGTGTCGTCGCCAGAGGATTGAACCTTTTTTTTTTTTTTTTAAGAAGGGGGCGGGGTGCGAAGAACTTGTGTTTTCGTGACTACCCGACTCGTATGCTTATATAAATTTCTTCATATGACACCAATTTTACTTTTGTGATCAATCCTTTTATATTGTTAATTGTATTATCGTATGAGCTTAAAACGAGGCTTGATGTTATGCCCCTTTTCACCGAGTGATGTAAATTTAAACAGAATGATCGAAGTTCGTGTTCATGACCCCTGACTGAACAATTTATTTTCTGGGAAGTTATTTTCTGATGGGTATTTGTTGTGAATTATAATAATCTGCAACTGGGAGAAGAAGTGGTGCAAATTCTTTATGTAGTTTTCTGTACATATACTAAAATGCCAATTATTACACAACAACACTTCAACTAGAAAGAGGAGCAAGCTAATGGTTGAAACGGGCATCATAAGTAACCTCACAGTACAAACCACGGGAATAATGGGATTTGATTTTATGAGACGGCTAAGTCACGAAAACACTTGTTACTATGGCATGTGGAACGGATCCAATTCCCTGGAATTCCCTGCCCAAATTCTCTGGAATTCATGTAAGGAATGAGAGAGGGGTTGTAGGTCTCGGGGTACCCGAGCAGGTCCTTGGGCTGCCCAGGGTGCAGGGCATACCTATACTTCTTTTAAAATCAAATTTTTACCCCCAAACCTCAAATTCTAGTTCCGCTCCTGTGTATTCTGGTATCTCTGAGATAGCTTCTTTAAGAGCTGACATGTAGAGTTGGAATGGGACATTCTAGCATGCCATGTTGTATTTATCCAAGTCTATCATCAGCAGTTATGCTTTCACATGATTTTCTTTTTCTTTATGTTTGAAGTTTTGAAATCACTAGGTGAACATCTTAGCCATGTTATCTACAGGTCATTGCAGTCAAACCGGTTCCCAGTATCAAACTTAACTCTCGTATTCTTCAGGTGCTCTCTCTCTCTCTCTCTCTCTCTCTCTCTCTGGGGTAAGTAATAAACATTTTGTTACCATATTAATGGAAATATTTACGATTGCCAATGTCCTTGGAACAGATATTCAGAGGTTTGTCTGGGAGCTTATCAAAATAAACTAGCTGCCTACTTACCAAGTTATTTGTAAATAAGTACCACTCTATTTGCTTTGGGTGGAATTCACAATGATTAAGTTTTGGCTCTCATATGGCAATTGCAGGAGTCAATAGTTAAACAGATAAACGAGGACCCTAAGGCTGGATGGGAAGCTGCCATGAATCCTCAATTCTCTAATTATACTGTGAGTCTTTAACTGTCAGGAACGTTTTTGTTTTTAATTTTTAAGATTTTTTTCCACTTTCTTTTATATGATGACACATGCAAATTTATTTTTTGCATATGCTTTCTACTTGCTAATGTTCCTTCTTCTGCACAGGTTGGGCAATTTAAGTACCTTCTTGGAGTCAAACCAACACCTCGAAAGGATTTGTGGAATACCCCTCTTATAACTCATCCAAAATCCTTTAAATTGCCAAGTAGTTTTGATGCGAGAATTGCTTGGCCACAATGTAGCACAATTGGAAGAATTCTAGGTTAGTTACTTTGTTGGTTCTAGTATTTTGTCATCAAGAGATTCTTTCAGAAATCCTGATGGTTTCCTTTTCTTATATGTCAAATGTTGGACCAAATTTCACTATGAAAGATCAGGTAATTCTGTTTTTATTTATTGCACAGTTATATCTTCTTATATAAATGAATTCTGAAAATTTTCAAAACTGTTGGGTTTTTATGTTTCAGGGTCACTGTGGTTCTTGTTGGGCGTTTGGTGCTGTTGAATCACTAACAGATCGTTTTTGCATCCATTTTGGCATGGTGATTGAAATTCTTATTGGAAACAGCTTGACTTTCTCTTCTCCATTAGATATATATGATACCCTTGTTTTGATATTTCAATATGGTATACTTTTTTTGGGGTAAATTTCTATATGTGTTTACTGCAGAATATATCTCTATCTGTCAATGATCTATTAGCATGCTGTGGGTTTATGTGTGGAAGTGGTTGTGATGGGGGGTATCCAATTTATGCTTGGCGATACTTTGTCCACCACGGTGTTGTAACTGAAGAGGTAACAAGTTTTGTGCTTCTGTTTCTTACCATGATTCTGTAGGCTCTCTGCGTGCGCGCGCGTGTGCTTAAGTTTGTTTCATGTGGAATTTTGCCTGACCAAGTTTCTTTGTTCCACTGGTGTTGGATCCTTGTGGTTGTATGCCTAATGAAAAAATTTCTGCCTGGCAGTGTGACCCATACTTTGACGATATTGGCTGTTCCCACCCTGGCTGTGAGCCTGCATATCCTACTCCCAACTGCGTAAGGAAGTGTGTAGATAAGAACCAGCTATGGAGGGATTCAAAGCACTATGGTGTTAGTGCATATAGAATCAACTCTGATCCCTACAGTATTATGGCAGAAGTTTATAAGAATGGACCAGTTGAGGTCTCCTTCACTGTTTATGAGGTAAAAGATTAGTTCTTGATTCATACTTTGTACTTGAATATGCTGGAACTTCTGTCGGCATGATTTTTAACATTGTTACTTCTATCTTTTCTTCTTTTTAGTGTGATAATAAGATGATTTTTATTTTTCGTGAAAAGTATAACAGGAGAATTCTATTAGACCAAAAAAAAAAGTGACAGTATCAAGACATAACTAGAACTGAATCAAAGCAAACAGAAATTTTTATTTCCACACCTCTTATCCATATGGTTGACTGTGATCAAAGTTAACAATTAATGATGCAAATGAGAAGAGTGCATAGGAGGTACGCACAAATGTGGGCTGGCCAAGCCACTCTCAAATGTACCATGGCAGAACTCCTTCCACTGAGAATACACATCTCTCAAGCAGACCTTATCTTTTCTGTGGCTTCATCATGCGTTCCATATTACCATTATAAGCCCACTTAAGCTGTTTGGCCTCTGTCATCTGTTTGGCCGGCATCCCAAAGTATGGCTTGTTGAAGGTAGATCTTGGAAAATCCCAGTGTTGCGTATTTAAGGTCCCTTATATGTCAGTTTGATTTAGTTGGGCTCTACTCTCATCTGTCAGTTGTGTGATGCAAACTGCCTGTCTCTGCATATTAGTAACATGCTGGGCCTGTAGGGTTCAGCTGGTTGTTAGAACCACGGGAATCTTGAAGGCTAGTTAGCAGTTAGTTCCTGTTGCTCCTGCCTATCCAGCCCAAGTACTCTTTTCACTGGCGGATTGGTTCCAGAATGGAACTCCTTCCTGACCCAGTTCATCTACCTCTTAAGCTGGAGTGCTTTATAGAACATGGCACCTGAGCCATCTAGCCATCTGCCCTTAAACAAAAAGATGAAACTAAAAATAAAAAAAGATTTCAAATCCTTTCCCACACTTGTGCATTTCATTCTTTATTTGGACTGCCTCTAACAAAATGAGTAAGGTTAATCTAGCTAGTACCCTTGTTTTTTCAATTGTTTGCATTTTTACAACCAGTTGCAAGAGACATTTCTATTATTTTGCTGTTAGATAATGTACTTATTTGATCATTATTATTCTTTCAACAAATTCAGTAAAAGATTATCTAGCCATAACCTTTGTTCTTTCAGTGTTTTTGCATTTTACAACCAGTTGCAAGAAAATGACTTCTTTTTTTTTGTCATTTATCTATTAGAGAATATACTTATCTTAACATTGTAAGGTTTTTGTTTTTTCCCACCATTTTACAGGATTTTGCTCATTACAAATCTGGAGTTTACAAACACGTTGCAGGTGATGTAATGGGAGGTCATGCCGTTAAGCTAATTGGATGGGGGGCAACTGCTTCCGGAGAGGACTATTGGGTATGTTGATATTTTCTAGTTATAACATTTAAATTTCGTAGCTACAAGATTTGTGAAGATCATATGCTGATTTTTACTTTTCTCTGTTCCAGCTTCTTGCGAATCAGTGGAATAGAAGCTGGGGTGATGTACGTTTTCATGAGATTGTTATCCACCTCAAAAGTATGCCTTCACAAAATTTCAATTACTAACTGATTTTGATGGCAGGATGGTTATTTCATGATCAGAAGAGGGATGAACGAGTGTGGTATTGAAGAGGACGTGGTTGCTGGTTTGCCTTCATCCAAAAATCTTTTAAGAGAAGTTGCAACTGTGGATGGTGTTGCAGATGTTTCAGTCTGACAATAGGTTACTCTAGATGAGGATCCCCTGTTATTAAGCTGTGTGGACAGTTGGATTCCACATCTTAGGATGTGGTTGCTGGTTTGTTCCGGGCAAGTAGGTCCTGCATCTTAGCCTGTCCGGGGCAGGTAGGTTTCACAAACCCCTCTCTTAGGCTGCCAAATTCTGGCTTAATAACAGGGGATCATAATCAGGTTATTCTTCCCATCAGAACTTTTATTTATGACCGTTGGGGGAGCTGGAAGTGTTAAAACATGGATTAATTATGCCATCAAAGCATCAAACTGATACCAATTAGATGCTGATTGGGTGTGAAGGCTATAATTGATTTGTGCAAGTAATTTTATTGAGACTGGGGCATTGAATAATCGATACACAGAGATACTGTTCTATTGATGCATTCACGATATTAGCAAAATCCATGTATAACTGAGCTGCAAAAACTACCCTGGTAGTAGTTTGTTTGTTTGTTTTTGTTTTTGCTTATTATTATTATTATTATTATTATTATTTTATTATTATTTTTTTTAAGGTTTCAATTGTAAATGGCCAAAAGCTTCTCTTAGCAGACCAGGACACCCTTTTTTCCAGAACCTTGTGTTCCCCTCTAGTTCTCTTCCTTTCGGGATTTCCCTCTCTACCTTCTATCCTTTTCTATCTATCTTCCCTCTGTTTCTTCTTCTTTTGTTCTCCTTTCTTTAGTTTCTCTCTTACATGGCTCATCAAACTTCTGAGATTGATACCATCATCAGACAAACTGAGGCTTTAAACTGGAATGGAAACACGCCAGAGCTTCAACCTGTTGATCCTGGCCGCATATCCTCTTCTAATCCTACCTTGGTGGGGAAAATTATTTCTCTAAAAAATATTCTGAAAGCTACACTTAAAGCTACTCTTCAACATGTATGGAATTTCATCCCTTCCTTTGCTATCGAGGATATTGAGCCTAATACCTATCTCTTCATATTCTCTAGTTTTTTGGACCAAGAGGAAGTCCTCCATCATGTCTCATGGAAATATAAAAGGAAATCCTTTGTTCCTCAAACCATGGGATCCAGAAGCTACATTCAAGGAGTCTTCAGATTATCTATGGCCGGAGCCTGTTGAGATCAGGTCCATGGTCTCCCACTGCAGTTCAAGACAACCTAGAATGCCAAAAAAAAAAAAGAAAAAGAGTTAAAATGGGGAAGCTCTTGGAAATTGACGATGTAGAAAGGAAAGGGGTTCATTTTAGTAAATGTTTGAGGATTAAAGTTGAAATCAATCTCCTTCAGCTTCTCATTCCAGGGTTTCTGCAAAATAGAGATGGAAAGGAACCAGTGTGGGTGCAATTCAAGTGTGAAAGATTATCAGATTTTTGCTACGGATGTGGACGTTTAGGGCACTCTGTTTCTAATTGACCAGATACACAAGATCATCTCTTCAAGAGGAAATATGGACCTGAGTTCAGGGCTAAAAACATTCATTACAGTAAAGTAGAAATAGTTCGTTTGGGAGGCATGAAATCAGAGGGGAATTCCAGTAATTCATACAATCCTCAGTCAAGCGATGTTCATCGTGTTGTTGCTCCAAAATTCAAAGAACCGGTTGGAGCTAAAATGATGGAACCGGATAAAATTGCTGAGAACCGGTTCATGCAAATTGGTGAATTAAGTTTGGTAAAGAAGAAAGTAAGTTCATACAGCTATTTCGGGAGCCTTTCTCAGCACATGCAGCTATCTATTGAAATCATAAGGGACACATCATTAATTGGTTTTCCAAATCTCTTCTCTGTGTTCGTCAAACTTTGGAGAATCCATAGTCGCTTGGCTAGTTGAGTTTTTGGTTTTGTCCCTCAATCTTTGGTGGTTTGTTTTGGAATGTGAATTTTTTTATTTTTATTTTTTTTTTCACGGAATGTGATTTTCAAGTGGTTATTTTGGCTCTTTAAAATCTCAAAATTGTTCAAGATTGGCGGATCTCTTCTATTATCTCCGATACTGTTAACGCCATCCCAACCTCTTCCTCTTGAAATGCTAGAAATGTTGATAGAAGTGCAAATTTTGGTGCCCGCATTGCGGTACATTGGACTACTACTAGATCTTTTTTTGATCGTATACCCATTGATCCTCCCCCCTCCGCTCGAATTCCTATTGTCAGCGGGAAATATCCTCCTCTTTCTATTGTTGTAGGGATTGCCGAGTTTTTTTTTTGTCTGTTTGTTGATTAGTAAACTCAAATGTTTTAAATCTACGATATTCATATTAACTCATGAAAATAGTAGTTTATAGATAAAATAAAAGGCAAATATCATTATAGGAACGGGATCGAGCTAAAAATGTTATCTTTCTTGAAGATGAATTTCTCGAGAGTTACCCTCTCACTCTTTTTAAGGTTAGGTATGAGGACATGAGCGAAATGAGACCTAGGGTTTCATCATAGGTCCTTAAACAGGACACATGAATGCACAAGAAGTTAAAATGTTGTATGCTACTTTTGTTGATATTGATTTATTTGAAGAATGAAATATGTATTGTTGGATTTTTTTTTTTTTTTTTTTTTTGTAATTACTTTGTATTTTTTATTTATTTTTTAGCTTTGTTTGTTAAAATATTTTTTTTATTTTAAAAATAAAATATTAACAAACAATTTAAAACACAAAATATTGCACTAAAATTATTTTTATTTTTACGCCACCTTAAAATATTTGTTAAAATAAAAAAGGATAAACAAATGGAACATGTCCTTATGCTTTTGCAATTTTTGCATGCAGTTTTTCAGACCAACCATCCACAGATCTACTGGCTGAACCCTGAACAAGACACTGCCACGTTCTTATTTGATTAATCATTGCAATAGAAGCAGAAACAGCATATTTTGCACGTGTTTGTTTGTAACTTTTACGCGATTTTTTTTTTCTTTTTAATTCAGAAGTCTTCTGTGGTGTGTTGCATAGAAAAAAAGAAAAAAGAAGCAAAAAGGAATAAATTTGTGGCGGGTATTTTCCGGGCAGAAGATTATCCAAGAGTAAGGGTAGGTGGCTGCTGGTGACGGGCGGTTGGGTATCCAGAGCCAGTGGAAAGAATATTCATACCAGACGCGTTTTTTTGGGAGAATCAGGAAATAAAAAATTTACTCCATATGTATACACGTTTCACGTTGTGAATGTTGGGACTCGGCGGAAGGATGGTTCCGTCTTGTTACTGGGCTGGGTAGTGTGGACTCTCTGCCCGCACATTATACATAGAGAGTAGAAGAAAAACAAAAAGCCCTCCCAACTCAAAATTGCGTATTCACACAGGCATATGCATTTTTTCCCCCATTTCTACCAAGTAAAGAAATAGTATATGATATAGGTGATAAGTAGCAGGATTGCCTCTTATCCGTCTCTCTCGCTTCTCAAATTAGATTTCCTTTCTTTCTTTCGAATATCTTCTTTCTTGTTTAGAGCCCAAGTTAGATTTGTGTCCTAATTAGATTTTCATTAGTAGTAGGCTAGTAGCAGCGGGCTTAGTAGCAGCGGCCAGCGGGTGGGGGGGCATCATCTTCTGTACCACAGTTGTCCCGCATTTTGGAGCGGGTTGTGTTCGTGTGTCAAAAGAATGTCGATACCAAAGGAGCCGGAACAGGTGATGAAGCTGAGAGGGGGATCAGTACTGGGTAAGAAGACCATTCTCAAGAGCGACCATTTCCCTGGCTGCCAGAACAAACGTTTGTCTCCCCAGATCGATGGTGCTCCCAATTACCGTCAGGTTTTTCCCTCTTCTTCTTTTCTTTCCCATTTTCCTCCCCCCCCCCCCCCCTTCGATGCTACCTTTTCTTCGATATCTTTTTGCTCCCCCCTTATCTTGCTTATTGTTTTTTTTTTCATTTCTTCATTAGATTCATTGCGAGAAACCTTTTTTTTTTTTTATATGAATTGTTCATCCCCCAACTTACATACCTATTGTTCATCTTATTAATTTCACTCTATCCTGCATTTCCCTTGTCGGAAACGGTGTTTTTGTTTGGTGGCCAACAAGTTGGAACAGTGTTTTTTGTTTTTTTTTTTAAATTGCTACTTATTGTTATGCTCCTGCATGCTAAATGTAATTTGCTAGTCGCTCGTTTGCCTACCGATTTACCCTAAAAAACTTCCATTACTCTTATGTCGGAGGTTTGCACCAATTTCTATGACCATGCAAATTGCATTTTGAGACCAAATTGTGCTTCGTTCAGTTTATCTATCCTCGTTACTTTTAACCTCACCAATATTTCTTAATTTTAAAATCCTATTACGTAAAAAGTTAAAAGCTAAAAGCAAAAGGTCCAATAGTTGTACTCAATGGTGGATATGCAAGCTCCCTGAATCTAGGAACTTTTTCTTGCATATTATCATTTGGTCTATGTACCGATTTTGATGACATTCGGGATTATGCCGGATTATATATGAAAGATTCTTTTTTGGCTCTCTCTTTCGCCCTATGTCTCTTATCCTTAGGAGGTCTTCCTCCACTAGTAGGTTTTTCAGAAAACTTCATTTATTTTGGTGTGGACGGCACGCTGGTCTATATTTCTTGGTTTCAATAGGACTCCCCAAGGGGTTGGCTCAAGTGATAAGGGCATTGGTCTTTGTGGTAGTTCCATGAGGTCTAAAGTTCGAATCCCCTTGGGTGCAAGCAATTCCTTGGGACCAACCTGTTGGAGAAGCCGGAGTATTACCCGATCCGTGTGGAGGGGGCGCCTTACACAGATCCGAGATTTACCTGACAGGTGTGGATACACAAAGTGGCACTGTCTTGGAGGAGTTCATCGTCATTAAAAAAAAAAAAAACTATTATCTAAAAATAATCAAGTTATTAATGACTGGACTAAACTAAGAAATACCCTCTCATGTGTGAAATTAAAGAAGATCCCCTTTTAGTTTAAGATCAAACAACTCCATTGAATTGCGTATGATTGTATATGTGATAGCATCTACTATACTAGGATACCAGGAATATCAATGAACCCGATTATTGAAATTGCTCGGGATACCCTTTTTTAGCGTATAGAATCTATTTCTTAGTCCAAGATCCCTCTTACGTAATTGGAATTAAAGAATTAGTATATTTGTTCCGCCCAAAATGGGAATGGGCTAGTGTTATGAACTTATAATCTCCAATTTGATGATCAAGTTGATTCCATGATTATAAGTTCATTCCATACCAGGACATGCCGGAATAGGGTTAGGTTATATACATTCTAATTATGAGAATGGGTTATTCGAGCGTATCTAATTAGATACTTAATTATAAAACCCGGATGGGGTTCTTTATGAAGTATATGGGCATAGAGTCCTCTATGATGCTGGCAGCCAGCTTAATGCAAAACTGTCCAGTGTTCTTAGAGATAAAACATGGTATTGGCAGCCTGCAAGATCTGAGGCTCTTGGTAAAGTTCAAAGTCAACTACCTATGGTAAGTATTGGTGAGAATGACCAGCCTACTTGGAGCATTTCAACAAGGGGAATTTACAATTGTGTTGAAACATGGGAGCATATTCGGTATAAGTTGCCACAAGTAACATGGTGGAGATTAATCTGGTTCTCTCTAGCAATTCCAAGACAAGCCTTCTTCTTGTGGTTGGCAGCCCGTGATAGCCTCACAAAAGGGGAGAGATTACTCAGATGGGGTTATGGTGGTAATGTTCTTTGTGGTTTTTGTAGAAGGTGCATTGAAGGGAGAAGTCACCTATTCTTTCAGTGCAACTTTAGCAAAAGGGTCTGGTTGTCAAATTTAAGTAAATGCTTAATAGATGACCCTCCAATTGACTGGGAAGATATAATTGATAGAGGTGTAAAAGAATGGACAGGCAAAGAATTGCAAGCAGACTTTGTCCGCTTTTTATAAAATTCTCTACTTACTTATCAAAAAAAAAAAAGAATTGCAAGCAGTGCTATTCAGACTTTGTCTAAGTGCTTCAGTTTACAATCTGTGGAGGGAGAGGAATAATATAAGAAATGGGAACCATGTATGAACTGAAGAGAAGATCATTCAGAAGATTTGATGGAAATTAGAATGCGAGTTGTGTCTAAAGGCTGATATCAAAAAGGTAGAGAGAATGAAGTCTTATGCGGGAACTGGGGTCTACTGGATAGTATTCTTGGAGTTTAGAAAGTTTATAGCGTCTGTTTTCTCTTTGATTGTATAGAAAATGTGGTTGTAGATAACAGAGGATATAGGTTTTGTTTTTTTTTTCTTTGTAAAGGAGTTTTTGTTGGTTAGCTGCTGATTTGCAGCTGGTTTCCAGATTTTCTGGAGTGCTGTAAACTTTCAATTTACTTTAGTAAAAGAGCTCATTCATAAAAATAAATAAATAAATGAATAAATAAAGTAAAAAATGTATTTATAGAGATCATTGTATTTTTTGATAAGTAATAAAATTCAATAAAAAGCACAGAGGGACGCAACTCTAGTACACAGGAAGTATACAAAAGTGCCCCTATAGAGATCATTGTATTATTGGATGAATGTTCCTAGAATTGTTTATTCCATCCCTTTTGAATTTCTTATATACTTTCAGCCTTAAGGGGTAAGTATCTTTTTTCTATTTGAATCATAAAACTAATGTCAATTGTCATATTGCATTGTATAACAAGGCTTCCACTGGACACAAGACTAAATTTTATTCTCGAACTGTGATCTATATATGCATTGTGGAGTGCTTGTATCTGCAAATGCATTTGAAATGATTTTTTAGACATTTTTATTCTAGTTCATATTTTTGTTGAGTTTTATTCTGCCTTTTTAATCTATGGTTGCTATGAATAGGCCGACTCATTACATGTTCATGGTGTCGCAATCCCAAAAATCGATGGAATTCGAAATGTTCTTAAGCATATTGGGGCTCAATTAGATGGCAAGCAAGCTAAAGTTCTTTGGATAAACCTTCGTGAGGAGCCGGTAAATTCATTTGTTACCATGACTCTATTTATCACTAAATATTTGCTTATAGCCATATCCTTTAGTTGATATTTGGCCCATGCGGTAATTCAAGAAACCACAATCATTTTGCAGACGTTAAATATTTATCTCAATACCATATGAATTGTTAAAACATCAAAACATGGAACTATACGTTTAACTGATATTTGGGGCTATTAATATTACTGAAAGACATCAAAGCTTTTGAAAGTTCATATGAGTTATTTAGGGTGCGTTTGGGATTGTGATTTCGTAGTCAAAAAGTGCGATTTTAAATCAAATTGCAAAAAATAAACCGTTTGGGAATTGCATTTTTAAAAAATTGCGATTTGAAAACGCAGAAAACTGCATTTTCAAATCACAGGCAAGTGGGTGCTTTTTTTAAAACGCAGAATTTTAAAGGCTAATCTGCGATTTTAAAGGTCAAACTGCGATTTTGCCAAACCGTTAATTACGTTTTTAAAAAATTACTTTTTCAAATCGCACATTTTTAAATCGCTATTTTTAAATCTTACTTTTTGAAATCGCAAACCCAAACGAACCCTCACTCATAAATAATAAATTAGAAACCTAAAATATAAGTTTGCTTTCTGGCAATCACAAAAACTCCTCCTTTGTAATACTTTATCTTCTGCATAGCTGATCCCAATCCCAAACAATTAAGGTAGGTTGACAGCCTGCATTAAACTTTTTTCATATCTTATGATTCGCCCAAATTAGTTGGGTTTACTGTTTAGTTGAGTTGTGTTGACAATTTAAAAAACTAATAGACTTGTCTGCTCCATATAGAATAGTATCATCGATCTGTTAAGTAGTTAGTGTTTTACCTCTTGCATATTAGTGACCTTGGTACCAGTTTTAACAAGTATGCTAACCAGTTGATTCTACAAAATCATGAGTTGTCATTCCCAGTGACAGATGTCTTAGATCCAATGGCAGAGTTGTTATAATACAGAAAATTTTAATTATCACTAATAGTTATCAACTCTTTATTTTAGTGTATGCTTATCAAAAAAAATCTTTGTTTTAGTGTAGCTCAAAGCTTTGTTTAGAATGGACTGCCTAAAAAAAGGCAGAAAAGAGAAAAGAGGAAATTGGCCATAAATGGGGCACCAAGATGTCTAGGAAAAGCAAGATGATGCACTTATTCTTGAATCCCCTTCAAGCTGCTTTGTATACTTTAGAACAAAATGTTCTTGCTGTCATTCCAATCATTGATAGATTTTGTTATTATTGCTATGAAATGTTATTCTTTCATTACGTATCATAGAAAAAAAATGGAAGTTGAATTGTTATGATCACTACTATTGCCGCTGTTGGTGGTGTGGGCATAATGATGTTATTTTGAGTTGACATGAGAAATATAAAAAATTATAAATTTCTTAATCACCAGTTGTTGCCCCTCACTTGAGGAAGGGAGTGTCTAATAAACAGTCAGGAGATGATTTTGTTTCTAAGAAGCTAGATAGGGTTATGGCTAACTGTGCATGGATTCAGTTATATGGTAATTCCTCTGTTGAATTCCTTGAGAGGGGAGTGTCTGATCATTCTCCTGCCCTGGTTTCTATGGCAGCTTATGTTAGTTATGGCCCAAAGCCTTTCAAATTCTTTAATTTTTGGGCAGAGCATAAGAACTTTTTGGATTGGGTTAAGGAAGGCTGGCAAGTTGATGTGGAAGGCTATTCCATGTACAGGTTGTATGCTAAGCTTAAATCTGTAGAGTCTTTTAAAGATAAAAAATTTGGTAGTTTTTGGTGGTATTAGTCAAAGGGTGGTGCAAGCTAGGCAAGAGTTAGCTCATGCTCAATCTGCTTTTATGTCTTCTAAGGGCAATGCTGATTGTCTTAGGAAGGAGAGGGAGAGTTTACACCTTTATGTTTCTATCTCGGCTGCTGAAGAGAATTTCCATAAGCAAAAATCAAGGAACAAGTGGCTCAACCTTGGTGATGGTAACACAGCATTTTTTCATAATTCTGTGAAGATTAGAAACTCGGTTAATCTTATCAAAGTGTTGACTGATGCTGATGGTAATAGTGTTCGGGATATGCAGCAGATTAAAGACATGGCTACTGGATTCTATCAAAATCTCTTGGGGAGTTCTTCCCTTGATTTTTCTCAAGTCAAGGCTGATCGGATGGCTAACCTCTTTCAGAAGAGATTTTCTGCTTCTTGCATTGCTGGTATGTGTGCAGAGGTCACTAGAGCTGAAATCCATAAGGTTTTGTTTTCCATGAATCCAAATAAAGCTCCAGGCCCCAATGGGTTTTCTGCAGGTTTTTTCCAAAAAGCTTGGTCGATTATAGGGGAGGATGTGTTTTCAGCTATTCAGGAGTTCTTCCAATTTGGAAAACTCTTAAAGGAATCTAACTCTACTATTCTTACTTTGGTGCCTAAGAAAAAAAACCCATCTTTCATGGGAGATTTTCGGCCGATTGCTTGCTGCAATATTGTTTATAAGTGTATAACAAAAATTTTGGCAAATAGGATGCTTCCTGGTCTTAATGATGTTATAAGTTTGAATCAAGGAGCATTTATCCCGGGCCGTAGCATTGCTGAGAATATTCTTTTGGCGCAGGAGGTGGTTTGTGATTATCATAAGCAGAAGGGCATTCCTAGATGTGCTCTTAAGGTGGATTTAATGAAAGCATATGATTCCTTGAACTGGGAATATATTCTTCACTGTCTAAAGTGTTTGGGAGCTCCTGCTAGGTTTATTTCTTGGATCAGGGAATGTATTACCAGCCCCAGCTTTACCATTGCCCTTAATGGGTCTTTGGTTGGATACTTTCATGGCAAGAAGGGACTTAGGCAAGGGGACCCGATTTCCCCTTACCTCTTTGTGATAGCTATGGAAGGGCTGTCCCTTTTACTTGGAGATGCTGTATCTTCAAATTCCCAATTTGATTTTCATCCTAGATGCAGAGAGCTGAAGTTAAATCATCTATGTTTTGCAGATGATTTGCTCATCTTCTCTGCTGCTTCTATTAGATCGGTGAAGGTCATTAAGGATGTTCTTGATTATTTTGAGCAGCTCTCAGGTCTAAAGGCAAACCCCTCTAAAAGTTCTATTTTTTTGGCTGGAGTGAATCCTGTTCTGAAGCAGGATATTCTTGAGATGCTGCATATGCCTGAAGGAGTGCTGCTAGTAAGGTACTTGGGTGTGCCTCTTATCTCCAAGAGGCTTACTTCTGTGGACTGTGAGAGCTTGGTGGCAAAAATCACGGCCAGAATTGATTCATGGCTGGTCCGGAAGCTTTCTTTTGCTGGTAGGCTTCAACTTTTGTCCTCTGTCCTAGTCAGTTTGCAGGTTTTTTGGGCAAAGGTTTTCATTCTTCCTAAACAAATCATCAAGTTAATTGAGCAAAAGTTTAATAGGTTTATTTGGGGTGGCTTTGATGCTAAAGCCCATGTGAAGGTGGCTTGGGATAAGATTTGTTTCCCTAAAAAAGAAGGTGGTCTTGGGATAAAAAAGATTGAGGTTTGGAACCAAGCTTCAATGCTTAATCATATTTGGAACCTCTTCACTAAAGCTGGCTCGCTTTGGGTTGCTTGGGTTGATTTAAATTGGCTCAGGGGTAGAAGTTTCTGGAATGTTTCTATTCCTTCTTCTTGCTCTTGGAGTTGGAAGAAATTGTTGAAGATCCGGGACATTGCTTAGAGGTTTATTAGATACCAAGTTGGTGATGGGAGAAAGATTTTTCTTTGACTGGACAAGTGGCATCCAGCAGGGTGTCTTTTGGATAAATTTGGATATAGGGCAGTTTATGATTCAGGTTTATCCATGAATGCTAAAATGTGTACCATAATCAGGAATGGGGAATGGTACTGGCCTTTTGCAAGGTCTGATGATATTGTTGAGATTCAATGTAATCTTCCGGATATACGGTTCGGGGGAGAAGATTAGCTTATCTGGGAATCCAGGAATGGGAAATACTCTTGTGCAGATACTTGGGGGAATATGAGGAGTAGAAGTCAGGAGGTTCCTTGGTGGAAGGTTGTCTGGTGGTCTATGGCTATACCGAAGCACTCATTCTTCTTATGGCTGCTGTTTCAGAATGCTGTTATTACTAGACACAAGATGTGTGCTTGGGGGTATTTGGGTTCGATTCTTTGCATGTTTTGCTATGCACATCAGGAGAACAGAGACCACCTCTTCTTTGGTTGTAGTTTCAGTAGAAGGATCTGGATGGAAATCATGAGTGAATGTTCCTTCATTAATGTTCCGACTAGTTGGAATGATGTTGAAATTTGGGGTCCTAAAGTGTTAAGGGGAAAAAGTCTGCAGTCATGCTTGGGGAGACTTTGTTTTGCTGTTGTAGTGTATCACCTATGGCAGCAACGTAATGCCCTCTTACATAGTAATAATCCTCGGACGGAGGAAGCAATTTTGGCTCAAGTTCGATGGGAAGTCAGAATGAGGATTATGGCTAAAGGGCATTTTAAGAGACTTAATAAACAGAAGGTTCTTGTGGCTAAATGGAACCTTTTATCTTGCTGTAACTGAGTTTAAGTTGCTGGAGGTTTTGCGGGTTTGTTAGTTCTTGTTGTTTTGTGTTGCTGTTTTCAGCGTGTAAGGCTTTTGCCTTGATGTAATGGTGGTCCAGTTTCTGGACAGTTGTAAGACGTTTGTTTTGGTTATAATATGGTTTTAATTCATCCAAAAAAAAAAAAAAAGAGGGAGTGAGGCGGGGAGGAAGGACCTTGTAGCATTTGGTCTTAAACACGTAGAGCATTTTTAGCACTATGTCTTAAGCATCAAATGTACCGAGACTAGATATAGCTTTTATATAATATTCCTAGAGTCCTAGGGGAACTATATAAATACATAGACGTCTAACGGAAATTATATGTATTCCCAAAATAATTTATTTATCTTATTATTAATCACATATTTCGTATATAGCTAAAACGACCCTAACAAATTGCAAATACTAATATGTTAAGAATTAATCGGATTGAAGGTATAGCTTTATCATTTGTTGTTATCAAAATATCTCCAAGATCGGGGTCACTATTTGTATCGATTAAACATTTATCATTGGAATTCCCAAAATGATACATTCTCAAAGAGTCGTATATTCTTCTTATTGATCAACGATTATTACATTATCGGGTAATCCCATCATATATTTAATCCAGCCCAAATATGTTTGCAAGTAAGACAATTGTGTCTTCAACATAGCTGAATCTCGTTTCGAAAGACGGTTGTGTCTCCCCATCTTTTGTTCCGTTCTCAAGTCCCTGAACTTATGAAGGATCGTTGCATTCAGGTGGATTGGGAGTTCACAATCTTTCCCTGTTTAACCAAGCTCTTTTAGGTAAATGGTTGTGGAGATATGGTAGGGAGAGAGAGGCTCTATGGCGTTTGGTGATTGACGCCAAATTTGGGAGCCTAAAGGGTGGGTGGTGCTCTATTGAGGTGTCGGGTTCCTATGGAGTAGGGGTTTGGAAATATATTAGGAAAGGGTGGGAGAAGTTTTGTAATTATGTTCGGTGTGTGGTAGGGGATGGCTCATATATCAGTTTCTGGCATGATCGGTGGTGTGGGGAGATTTCTTTGAAGCTTTGTTTTCCAGTTCTGTATAGTCTTGTGAGGAACAAAGCGGCTATGGTGGTAGATAATATGGCTGTTCATAATGGCAATATTCATTGGAATGTTCTCTTTACGCGGCAATTACAGGACTGGGAGTTGGAGATGGTGCTCTCTTTCTTCGAGCGGTTGTACTCCACTCCGATTCGACAAGGAGAGGGTGACAAGTTAGTTTGGAACCTCTCTTCAAGGAGCTATTTTGAAGTAAGGTCATATTATGAAGCACTTAGTCGGAAAGAAGGTCCATCATTCCCGTGGAAGAAGATATGGTGTGCTAAGGCTCCGACAAGGGTGGCGTTCTTTGTATGGACTGCAGCTTTAGGAAAAATTTTGACTCATGACAATCTACGAAAGAGGAATATTGTGGTTATTGAGTGGTGTTGTATGTGTAAAAAGAAGGGGGAGTCTATTGATCATCTGTTACTTCATTGTGACACCGCCCGTGAGCTTTGGAGTTTTGTGTTTTCTTTGTTTGGAGTTGAATGGGTCATGCCACAATCGGTGATGGGTTTGTTGACTACTTGGGGTGCTTTTCGAGGGCATGGCCTAGCAAAAAATGTTTGGCGTTTAGTTCCTCATTGTGTTTTGTGGAGCATTTGGAGGGAGCGGAATGCGAGGCTTTTTGAAGATGTCGAGACGGTAATGGTGGTTTTAAGGAAGCGTCTTCTTAACACGTTATATCTATGGATAGCTCCCCATCTTTGCCACCTAGGTGTTTCTACTTTTGTAGACTTTCTTAATTTATTAGTTGTTCCTCCTGTTTAGGGGCTCTCTTGTATACTTCCCGTGTATTAGGGTTGCGCCCCTCTGCGCTTTTTTATTGAATTTTAAATTACTTATCAAAAAAAATGAAGGATCGTTTCCATAGTATACCAATTTGTTAACATACCACTGAGCCATTTTTTATTAACATAATGACAACGAGCCTTTTTTGCAGCCCGTGCTACTAAGTCAGCTGCTTTATTTTTGGTACTAACAATTAAGAGTTGTTTTCCCCCACTTGTTGCATAAAAAACTAAATCACAAGCTTCTGATAAAAAACGAGCAGTTCTAATAAGATTTGTAATATGAATACGTTTATGCTTTGAAGAGATATAAAGTGCCATTCTAGGATTCCATTTACTAGTACCATGACCAAAATGAACTCCTGCTTCCATCATCTCTTCCAAATAACTGTTCCAATATCTTCTTGTCATTTCTCCTCACACTTCGTCTCCTTTTTAAAATTTTTTTTTTTAAAAAAAATAAATAAATTATTGGTAGGCACTATGATGTTCAAAGTCTCATCTAAATTATGGGCTCCCTTTTGTGTTTCGATTTATAAATTGTTCTTTCTATTCTTGAAACAGGTAGTGTATATCAATGGGCGCCCCTTTGTGTTGCGTGATGTGGAGCAGCCCTTCTCCAATCTTGAATATACAGTATGTCATTGTAAAGAAATTTTACTATTATGGATTGACATATCTTTTCATCAGTCTTTTAGGTTCTTGCCATTCTAGCACTTGTCACTGTGATATAGATTCTGGAATTATCAGTACCTGAATTTGATGTTTTATGTTATCCTTTGGTGCTTGTTGCTGCAAATATTTTAAAATGCATTGCTTTTTAAGTTGCAAAAGGATAGCAAGAAGAAGAAAGGTTATCATCATACGCAAACTAGCGTTTATATGTTCATACGTATGTAAATATACTCCAACTAGGACTGTAATTATCCGTATCATTTAGATTGGTCTCATTATGATGTTATTTTTGATAAAACCAAGACTATCTATAGATTTACTTAGAGATGCTGCACTTAGTGAAGATCTGGTGGTAGATGGTGGTAGGATATCTTGGAGATTATTGAGACAAACAGTATAATGTTTTATCCTTCTATCAGGCTTTGGAGAGAAATCAAGAATTTTATTTCCCTGGAGAATACCTAAGATAGCCTTCATTGTTTGGAAAGCAACTTTGGGGAGATCCTTCCTGTGGAGATTTCGATAAAGAATGGAAAGATGATAGTTTATTTGTGTTATTTTTGTAACTGTTGGGAGACAGAGGCCATGTTCTACTTCATCATGTGTTGTTAAAGAGCCGTAGGATTTACTTTTGCCATGGTTTGGGCTTTTCTGGGTTATGCTGAGGGCAGTGAACACAATGTTGGTTAGTTGTAAAATGCCTTTGGCAAGATAAGATTTCTTTTGGTGTGGTGCCATTATGCATTATGTGGTGCGTAGGAAAGTGAAGAACGATCCAAAATTTTCTTTTGATAGGTAAAGAACTGTTAAAGCACCCGGACTCTTTGACAAGAGTCCGAGTGCTAAAGGTCTCTTATCTTCAACTGAAGATAAGAGATAACTTCTAAAGTTTGAATTGTAAACAAACTGGTTAGATTTAGAGTAGAACTCTAACCGATTGTATTTGATTAGATTAGAATAGGTTTAAATTATGTCCATCCTATAGTGTAATTCTATCTCTCTCTAAACTCTCCTAGATAGAAACCTTCTCTATCTCAAACTCTTGTAACTGATTCTCCATATATACAAGTGCAATCAACCAGTGAACAACACGGTTGAAAACACAATTCAGATAAATCTTTTATGGTATCAGAGCCAACAAAAGACTAAACGTCTATTTTCTTTTTCCTTTCTCTTCATTGTTCAATGGCCGATCTAGTGTTACCGCTGATTCCAACTGTGCTCAACCTGCTCCGATCTTCAATATTCCTCACATGAACCACTCTCCCTCAATCAAACTAGCCAAGGACAACTATATGGCCTGGCATTTTCATCTTCAGGCATATCTCCGCGGTCAAGATGTTTATGGCTTCATTGACGGCACAATTCCTACTCCTGCTCAATTGATTGTCAATCCCACTACTGCTCCTGGCCCTCTTGCTATGATTGCCAACCCGGATTACCTCTCATGGTACCAAAAAGACCAGCTTATCATCAGCGTCCTGGTCTCAACATTATCCGATTCTTATGTATCACATGCTGTTGGCTGCACCACTTCTCGTGCACTATGGGAATCTGTAAGGGATATAATGGGTATGTAAGGGATATAAGGGGTATTCTAAAAGGTAGTGAGCTGGAGATATCTAGGAGCTAACAATATTCGGTTGGCAAGAAGGCTCTAGAAGGGGATGAAGTGGTGGAAGGCATTCTCCTATAAAATCCCATAGAATTGAGAAGGAAGGTATGAAATGAGAGAATATTGAGTCTAGTTAGTCCTGGAGAGCTTGGGCCTCTCGAAGAGCCCATAGTTTGTAAGAGAGATAGGCCTCTCCAAGAGCCTTTGTTCATCATTTTACCTTCTATTTCTATCATGTTCTTCCCTAATTCCCTTTCACTCAAGAAAAACCCATAACAAGTGGTAGCAGAGCCATTCCTTCATCACCCACGGCTTCCACTGTCTCTGTTTCCTCACAATTTTTTTTTTTCCTTCGCTTCTACTGTCTCTGTTTTACCCAGCAAAATTTTTCCTAGCTTCTATTATCCACCATTTTTTTTTCTCCTTCTCGTACTACATTCCACATTCTCTACCATGGCACCTCTATGGCAATATCATGATGCCCATCTTTCTCGACAGAATCGCTACACAAGAATGAGCCAAGATCTACTCCTACAAAAGATGTTGGAGTTAGTAGATCAAATGCAAGAAACCATGAAGGCTTCGGTGGAGAACACATGCCAATTTGGGCGTCACTTGCACAATCTCAAGCACAATCTTCTTGAGATTGTACCAGACCTCGAGAAAGAAGATGCAACCAAGGAGGATATCAAATTGGCAAAACCGGATCTGCTTCTTTGTGCCACGGAAGTCCAGAGCAAAATCATACCAAACCCATTTGGAGGAGTCGACGATCCACAGCCCGAGAGCTTCTTAGCTCTCAAACCAACCGGCATCCTCAACGAAACTGTAGCAGAATCATTTCAGCCGAGAGTCTCGATCTGTCCACGATGACAAGGGGAATGGATGAGTGGTCTCCAATGGTGAAGACGAATCAGATGAAGCCAATTCCGATCTGGAGCTCATTTGTCTTCCAGCACTCGACTCCAAGCGCTGATGTTTGGATTTCGAACACGTCGGTGATTCATGCGTAGACGATTTTGATTGGTGGGTTTGTTTCTGTTTTGTATCTTGGCAAAACTATGATTGATATGTATGTGATTTGTGGGCTTTTGGATTCTAGGCGCAAAGTGTTTGACGAAATGGTTGATCGGGCTGTGCATTTGGTCATCTTCAAACACCGATGGCGTTGGAAGTTTTCTTGTTGGTGGCCGCCGTGGGTGCCGATATCGGGAGGCAGGGACCTCCGGCATTTTTCACGGACGCAAATGACGTTGGCATTATCGACGTTTCTCGAGCTCCTTGGGTGCACGGAGACGCTGGGTGAGGAAGACGACACTGGGTGCCCACATGGCCATGGATGCAGCTGTGTTTTGCATGGGGAAGACATTGCCGTTTCTTGGTGTATGTTTTTGAAGCTTCGGCAATGGAGGGGCATGATCAGAAGCCAGACAAGCTTCAACACAAAGCTGTTTGCAAGGCCACGAACATTTCGTGACTACGAGATGACGACAGCCACATTTCATGACTACAGATTCCATGACGGGCGACAATGGGTGCCAACGTGGCCATGGCTGCATATTCGTTTTGCATGGGTGAGAATTTCTGGAGCTTCTGGAAGCAAGGATAACCGTATTGAGCTTGAGTCTTGGATGGTTTTGGAGGCACAAGCTGATGACGTTTTGATACTTGTGGCTGGACCTTGGACGCAGTTCAACGTGGCAGCAACAATTCTGGACTTTGGACCGAGCTGATGACGTTTTGGTTCTAGATGCCATTCTATTACAATTTCTTTGTATATGTGGCAGCAGCTCAACGTGGCAATGGATGCAACAAAAGTCTACATTATGGGCTTTCTCTTTAGATAGCTGAAGGGGTTTGAGCTTTGCAAATTGAATAGGCCTCTAGTGATCCACAAGACTGAATGGCCTAGCTTTTGGGTGTTGTGTGGGCCAACAATGGGATTTTTTTTTTATTATTGCGTAGGTTAATTGCATTTCTTATGTTTAGATTGGTTTATTTTCTTTTTCTTTGTAATTTTCCAAAACGCACCTCAAGGGCGAGGTGCTATAAAGGGTGGGGCAATGTAAGGGATATAATGGGTATGTAAGGGATATAAGGGGTATTCTAGAAGGTAGTGAGCTGGAGATATCTAGGAGCTAACAATATTCGGTTGGCAAGAAGGCTCTAGAAGGGGATAAGGTGATGGAAGGCACTCTCCTATAAAATCCCATAGAATTGAGAAGGAAGGTATAAAATGAGAGAATATTGAGTCTAGTTAGTCCTGGAGAGCTCAGGCCTCTCGAAGAGCCCATAGTTTGTAAGAGAGATAGGCCTCTCCAAGAGCCTTTGTTCATCATTTTACCCTCTATTTCTATCATGTTCTTCCCTAATTCCCTTTCACTCAAGAAAAACCCATAACAGAATCACTGGAGAAGATGTTTGCTTTCCAAGCTCATGCACGCATCATGCAGGTGCGTTTCCAGCTCACTACCTTGAAGAAAGGTAATTCATCTGTCACCGACTATTTTCATAAACTGAAAACTCTCAGTGACACCCTTGGTGCCTGTGGTCAACCCCTCAATGATTTTGAGGCTGTTTCCTTCCTGCTGGCCGGTCTTGGATCTGAGTTTGATCCCCTGGTTACCTCTGTAACTACTCGCATAGATCCCATATCTCGTGATGACATTTACGGTCTTCTCCTGGCCCATGAGATGCGGCTCGAGCAGCAAATGGCCACCACTGATCTCTCCAATGCTACTGTTCATGTAACTACTCGCAACCCTAGCCACTCTGGCCAGCGTGACCGCAGCTTCAATTCTGCCCGTGGTCGTGGTTTCCCCAATGGCCGTGGCTACCGTAGTACCTTCCCTGGTGGATGTGGTTCCTTCTTTGGTCAACGTGGTCGAGGTCAGCATTCTCATAGCACCAGTTCCAATAGACCCCTCTGCCAGATTTGTAACAAGCTTGGCCATTAGGCCAGCACCTGCTACCAACGATTTGATCAATCGTCCCAGATTGATTCTCAGTCTCCACTGCAGGCCTTTTACTCATCTCCTAATCTACCTACGGATGATAGCTGGTATCCGGACTCAGGTGCTACTCACCATCTCACTCATGACTTAAACAACCTCACCATCTCCTTAGATGCATACACAGGTTCTAATCAGATTCGTGTGGGAAACGGTACAGGTTTGTCTATCAATCATATAGGTTCTGCACGTATCTCTTGTCCAAGTTGTTCCTTTATTCTTAAAAACTTACTTCACGTTCCTTCTATCTATAAAAATTTACTCTCTGTCAGTAAATTTGCTCATGACAATTTTGTCTTTTTTGAGTTTTACTCTTCTTTTTTTGTTATCAAGGACTGCCGAACCAAGTCCATCCTCCACCAGGGTCCTTTTAAGCATGGCCTATATCAGCAGCTGCCCTCCCTCACCAATTCCACATCTCCTACTGCTCTTCTTGGTGAAAGGACTTCTACTGAACAATGGCACAAATGCTTGGGTCATCCTGCTCTTCGCACTGTGAAGCACGTGATATCCAAGTTTTCCCTTCCAGTTTCCTCCAATAAGTCGGCTGCTTCTTGTGCTTCCTGCCAGCAAGCCAAAGCTCATCAACTTCCTTTTCCGACATCCAGTTCAATTTTTACTCGTCCTTTAGAACTTTTATTTTCTAATGTTTGGGTCCTTCCCCCGTTGTTTCATCAAATGGAAATAAATATTATGTTACATTTATTGATGCTTTCAGCAAATTCACTTGGTTATTTCCTATTTAATGCAAATTTGATGTTTTTCTCAGTTTTCAATAAATTTCTTCTTATGGTTGAACGTCTATTCAATACTAAAATTCAACAAGTTCAAACAGATTGGGGTGGGGAATTTCGTTCTCTCAACAACTTTTTTCATAAACTTGGCATCATTCATCGTGTGCCTTGTCCTCACACACATCAACATCAAGGTTGTGTCAAACGCAAACATCGCCATATTATCGATACAACACTTGCTCTTCTTGCTGAAAGTCATGTTCTCAAACCTTTCTGGGATGAGGCTTGCCAAACTTCATGCTATCTCATTAATCGACTTCCTACACCAACTTTGCAAAACAAGTCTCCTTTTCAAAAACTTTTTAATCGCAGTCCCGATTACAAGTTTTTAAAAATCTTTGGTTGTGCATGTTTTCCCATCCTTCGTCCTTATAATAAACATAAATTTGACTTTCGGTCTCAGCAATGTGTTTTCTTAGGATACTGTCGCAATCATAAAGGATATAAATGTCTTCATCCTCCGACTAGTCGTCTCTATATCTCTCGTGATGTTGTATTCCATGAATCAATCTTTCCTTTTTCCTCACCTTCCTCAGTGTCTAAACTCGAGTTGCAGTCCTCCTCCACTGTCTTACCATCTTCATTAACTTTGCCAAAGCATTCTGTCCAACTTCCGTATACAGAATCCACTCCTCCTTCCAATACCGTACCTCCTACTTCCTGTTCTGTTTCTTCTCCATCCAGTGTTGCCTCTAGTTCCTCAGCCTCTCCTTTAGACTCTAGTTCACCTATTTCCCTATCTCCCACTCCCTATCCTGCTCCCACTCGAATTCACCCTATTGTCACCCATGCATAGAATCAAGTTGGGCTCCCCCGAGTTTTTACAGATGGTAGAATAAGGTATCCTATCTCTCGGGCTCTACTGGCTGTACAAGATTCCGAATTTGCAGAACCTACCTGCTATTCCAATGCTGTCAAAATACCCGAATGGAGACAAGCTATACAGGCAGAATTTAATGCCCTTCTTCAAAATCAGACTTGGACTCTAGTTCCTCCTCAACAGGCTACAAACCTAGTGGGCTGTAAGTGGGTGTTCAAAGTTAAGAGAAAGGCGGATGGATCTATTGAACGGCATAAAGCTCGTCTTGTAGCTAAAGGCTTTCATCAACATGCTGGCCTAGACTATGAAGAGACCTTCAGCCCGGTTGTTAAACCTACAACCATTCGGACAGTGTTATCTTTGGCTCACTCTCGCGGCTGGGACATGCGTCAAATTGACATTCAAAACGCCTTTCTACATGGTTTCCTTGATGAAGAAGTATATATGTCTCAACCACTCGGATTCTCTCATCCAAGTCTCCCGAATCATGTTTGTAAACTACAAAAAGCCCTTTATGGCTTGAAACAAGCCCCACGGGCCTGGTTTGCACGCCTAAGCACCAAACTATTTGATCTAGGTTTTACTAGTTCTAATGCAAATTCATCTCTTTTTCTTTTACGGACTACATCATTAACTATGTTTGTTTTAGTCAATGTTGATTATATCATCATCGCTGCCTCTGTTCCAGCAGCTATCTCTGATCTTTTGCAGCAACTTCGGATGTCTTTTGCAGTCAAAGATCTTGGCAAGCTCCCCTACTTCCTCGGTGTGGAAGTTGTTCCACTGAAATCTGGTCTCTTACTCTTACAAAAACGCTACATTCTTGATCTCCTCAAGCATACCAATATGCTAGAAGCTAAGCCAATTTCGTCTCCAATGTCTTCTTCAAGTTCTCTCTCAGCTTTTGATGGTGACTCTATGGACGATCCTTTGCTCTATCGTAGTACAGTGGGATCTCTGCAGTATTTATCTCTCACGCGCCCTGACTTGGCCTTTGCCATAAACTGAGTGTGTCAATTTATGCACAAGCCCACGAAACTTCATTGGCAAGCTGTCAAAAGGATACGATGCTATCTAAAGCACACGGTCTCTCATGGTCTTCTACTCACTCGGTCGAATACATCTACACTTGAAGTCTTTTCTTATGCGAATTGGGCCGAATGCCCTGATGATCGAAAGTCTACTAATGGATATTGTGTATTTTTGGGATCCAACTTGATTTCTTGGAGTTCTAAGAAGCACCCTACAATGTCCAGGTCAAGTACAGAAGCTGAGTATAAGTCCGTAGCCAATGCCATTGCCGAACTGCTATGGATTCAGTACCTTCTTCGAGATCTTGATGTTCATCTTTCTTCTCATCCAAATTTATGGTGTGATAATATTGGAGCCACATACTTGGCAGCCAATCCGGTTTTCCATGCTAGAACCAAACATGTGGAAATTGATTTCCACTTTGTTTGGGATCATGTTGCTGCCAAGACTCTACAAATTCTATTCATTCCTAGCAAAGAGCAAATCACTGATGTTCTAACCAAACCATTGCTTCAAATCGGTTTCCATGGTTTTGCTCAAAGCTCAACGTGCAAGCTTCCCCGTTGACCTTGAGGGGGGATGTTAAAGCACCCAGACTCTTGTCAAAGAGTCCGAGTGCTAAAGGTCACTTATCTTCGACTGAAGATAAGAGATAACTTTTAAAGTTTGAATTGTAAACAAACCAGTTAGACTTAGAGAAGAACTCTAACCGGTTGTATTTGATTAGATTAGAATAGGTTTAAATTAAGTCTATCCTATAGTGTAATTCTATCTCTCTCTAAACTCTCCTAGATAGAAACCTTCTCTATCTCAAACTCTTGTGACCGATTCTCTATATATACAAGTGCAATCAACCAGTGAACAACACGGTTGAAAACACAATTCAGATAAATCTTTTAAGAACAATTGAACTTTTGATGGTATTGAGCTTCCACATGAAAAACTCTTTGTGCTCACCTTTTAATTAAATGGCTTCTTCCCCTAGTTTTCAATTCTCTTTTTAATTCTAAATTAGGATTTAGCTATTTTTTGTGATTATTTCCTCTATCTTAAGAATGCTTTGTAAACTTCCTGTTTATTAGCTCTACACCTTTCACAGTTTTAATAAAATTTTGTTAGTTGTTGGTTTTTTTTTTTTTTTTTTTTTATGAATAAAGCAGTATATCATTATTGCAAAATTTTGTTACTTGTTAAATATAAGTCATTTGAACATGTACTCTCTTATTAGAATGGGCATATAAATCCAACAATCACTAGGATTATAAACTGACAAGTAAAAATGAAATATTTTTCTGAGAACCATGACTGTAACTTTCCTGTGTATAATGGATTCCACTTCAAATATGTTTTCTAAACATAGAAATGTAGAAACACACATATTTTTGTAGGTTTGCCGGCAAAAGTAAAGTAATACTCACTGTAATTTATGTCTGTTTGCAACTTGATTGACTTTTGATATTAATCAGGGAATCAACAGGGCTAGGGTTGAGCAAATGGAAGCTCGATTGAAAGAAGATATCTTGATGGAAGCTGCAAGGTATATTGTATTGATGCACTCTGTAGTATCTATACTGTCTTACCTAAGACACACTGTTGTTTTTACCATTGATGCCTCCTGATTTGTATGATAGCAAATTTTATTTGCGCATCTGACATAGCAGATATGGAAATAAGATCCTTGTCACTGATGAACTGCCAGATGGTCAGATGGTGGACCAGTGGGAACCGGTGTCTTGTGATTCTGTAAAGACACCGCTAGAGGTAGCACCATTGGAACTCATCTCAGATTTGGAAAGCAGGGTTATTCCACCAGTTTTTTCAGGAATTATTTAAAGCCTATTCTCTTGGTGTAGGTGTATGAGGAATTGCAAGTAGAGAGGTACCTTGTTGACTATGAACGTGTTCCTATAACTGACGAAAAATCACCGAAGGAGATGGATTTTGATATTTTGGTCAGTTTTCACATTTTAAATTTAAATTTAAATTTTATGATTTCGAAGTAGACAAAGCCTGTTGGTTTGGGATCACGAGTCATCCATTTTTCATTTTATTGATAATTTTCTGCTACATTTAATAGTTGAAAAGCTGAAAGAATTCGAGGAAGAATTCAATTTTATTATTTCTTGATGATCAATCGTTCTGTTATAAGTGTTTATATAGAGAAATGATACAATTTAATATGGAATATAATCAATGAGAAATAAATGGAAATAAAATCAGATACAATCAGATCAGCTGTTTGGAAAGTTTCCATTTTCAACATTAGTGTCTTATTTGGACAAAGTTTTAACAAATGGAATGAAAGTATACTTCCTATGTATGAGGGCTGTGCCCTTTTGCGCCTTCTAATAAAGATAGAATTATAAAAAAAATTAAAAAATAAAAATAAAAATAAAAGAAAAAAGAAAAAAGAAAAAAAGAAAGAATGGAATGAAAGTAGTAGCCTTCAATAGTTTATTGCCTCATTGTTATGTTAGTGAAAAGTTTGGAGGCGACTTTTTCTTTCCTATCCTGTGGATATGTTTCTTAATGAACCAAAATGCACCATGAAACAAAAACCCTAATAGAATAAGATCTTAACTATCCAATATTCTTTAGCCTAGATTGTAAGAAGACTTGGAACAAAAACATACAGATATGCATGGCTAGCACATACTTGCAATATCCTGCTCCTATGTTTTCTGGTCAGTTGTCGACGGCTCTAGAGAAGATCCTCACTTTGAATAATCTTAGGAGGCGGCACTGTCAATGGACAGCACAGCTGTCCATAATTGTTTCTTGTTTCCTTATTTTTAGCCCACGATTGTTTCCTTATTTCTCCATTTATTATTTTGTATAGTTAGCATATATATTTGACAGATTATAGTTTACATGTATAGGGCTAGAATCATGCGGGACCTTATTTCCTTTCCATGTATAACATCCTTGTAAAGTCTATATAATACACAGAACTCAAGGCTAAATTATTGAGCCATTCACATAATATTTTGTCATGGTATCAGAGCCCAATTGCTAAGTTTTCCTTTCCCTGCATTTTTTTTCCTTCTTCTCGGTTTCGGACGTGACGCTGGTGGGTTTCGGTCAGGTCTGTGGTGTACCCGTGATTTTTTTTTTTTCTCCTCGTTGGGTCTGGTCTGAGTCTATCGGACCAGTCTGTGTGGTCCTGTGGTGTCGGTACAGTCTCCCCTTGGTGGATCTGGTGTTTCGCTGGTTTGGGTACTCACTGCACAGTGGTCTGTCACTCTCGGCACAATCCTCTTGGCCCAAGTCTCTCGGAACAGTCTTCTGCAACTTGTGTTGGTGTTTTCGGCAGCCTCTGTTTGAGGTATCGGTGGTTTTTTCTCGGTCACTTCTGTGTGGCGGTGCAATCTGTCATTCTCGGTGGTTTTCTCGGCACTTCTCTGGGCAACAGTGCAGTCTGTCACTCTCGGGTTCTATTTATTCTCTATGGATTCTGCTCTGTGTGTGTTAAGTTTACAGGCACCAATTATGCTACCTGGGCATTTTAGTTTGAATTTTTTCTCAAGGGCAAAGCACTTTGGGGTCATATTGATGGCACAGATGTTGAACCATCATCCACTTCTGAAAAATCTAAGGCTGACGAGTCTTCTCCATCATGGGCTGTGCTTGATGCACGTATCATGTCCTGGCTTCTTGGTTCAGTGGAGTCTCATATTGTCACCCACTTGCGGCCCCATCGCTCTGCTCAATCCATGTGGGCTTATTTGAAGAAGGTTTATCATTAGGATAATGATACTCGTCGCTTTCAGTTAGAACATGCAATTGCCATGTTTCAGCATGGCAGTCTTTCCATCCAAGACTATTACTCGGCATTTTTGACTCTTTGGCAAGAATATGCTGCCTTGGTTACCGCGGAAGTTCCTGTTGCTGCCCTTTCCACTATTCAGACTCTTCACGCCCCTACCCAGCGTGATCAGTTTCTTATGAAACTTCGTCCAGAATATGAATCCGTTCGCTCCTCTTTACTGAATCGATCTCCTGTTCCCTCTCTTGATGTTTGTTTTGGTGAGTTACTTCGCGAAGAACAACGTCTTAGTACTCAAACTATTTTGGAGCAATCTCATGGCAGTTCTAGGCCTGCAACTGTGGCCTTCTCCGCCCAAGGACGTGGACCACCTATGCATTCTCGAACCTTGCAGTGTTTCTATTGCAAGGCATCTGGGCATATTGCTGCTAATTGTCCTAAAAAATTCTGTTCTTATTGCAAGAAGAAGGGTCACATTATTAAAGAATGTCATATTCGTCCCCAGAATCGTCCGGCCCAAGCATTTCAGACTTCGGTTCTTGCCATGCCTTCTGCCGCTCTTGTCTCTCCTTCAGATGCATCCTCTGTTCTTGCCCCTCCTACACCAGATTACTGCACTCCAGCAATGGTGCAACAGATTCTCATTTTGGCCTTATCAGCAATGGGGTTTCAAGGTAACCATTCCCCTCAACTCTGGTACGTGGACTCGGCAGCTTCTAATCACATGACTCCTACTCACACCGCTTTGAGTCATGTTCGGCCCTATGATGGTCAATCTGTTATTTAGATTGCCAATGGCAGTTCCTTGCCAATAGCTACTGTCGGAGATGCCTCTTCTACGCTCACTGATGTGTTTCTTGCTCCTCAACTTTCCACGAATCTTATTTCTATTGGCCAATTAGTTGAAAACAATTGTGATGTTAAATTTTCTGGTGATGGTTGTGTTGTGCAGGACCAGGTAACGGGGGAGCAGATCGCGAAGGGACCTAAAGTGGGGCGCTTGTTTCCACTATTTTTGCCTGTTCCAGTTTCTTCTATTAAGTCTTTTGTTTGTAATAATGTTTCCGATCTTAGTATGGTGTGGCATCGTCGTTTGGGCCATCTCAATACTCAGATCGTATCCCATGTATTGAACTCTGGTTTACTTGGTAATAAAAACCGTTATTCTTTCTCTCTTAAGTGTGCTTCTTGCAAACTTGGTAAAAGCAAAATTCTTCCCTTCCCTTTGCATGCTAGTCGGGCATCTCACTGCTTTGACCATCCATAGTGATGTTTGGGGCCCTTCCCTACTGAGTTCACATGAAAAATTTAAATACAATGTGACTTTCATTGATGATCATAGCAGATTTACTTGGGTCTACTTTCTTCGCTCTAAATCTGAGGTCTTTCGTACTTTCACTGAGTTTTTTGCGTATGTTGCCAATCAATTTTCTTCTTCTATTAAGACATTACGCACCGATTCCGGTGGTGAATATTTGTCTATTGAGTTTCAGGCTTTCTTGGCGTCTAAGGGTATTCTTCATCAACATTCATGTCCCTCTACTCCTCAACAAAATGGAGTAGCCGAACGCAAAAATCGTCATCTCCTCAATGTGATACGTACTCTCTTGTTAGAATCATCTGTTCCGTCCTTGTTTTGGGTAGAGGCTATGAAAACTGCTACTCACTTAATTAATCGTTGACCTTCTCAAGTCCTACATATGGAGTCTCCCTATTTTCGCTTATTTGCTAAGCAACCTAGTTATGATAACCTTCGTACTTTTGGTTGTGTATGTTTTGTTCATTTACCTCCTCATGAGCGACATAAATTATCTGCTCAATCTATCCGATGTGCTTTCTTGGGATATAGTGTGTGTCAAAAGGGATTTGTTTGCTATGATCCTATCTTACATCGCACTCACATTTCTAGGGATGTTATTTTCTTTGAAAACCAACATTTATTTCCTGTATCATGCCATCATCTTCTACTATGGTTCTTCCCTCCTTTGAGGAGTAGCTCTCAGGTCTTCCTCCTGTCAGTTCTCGATTTAAACCAGGTATTGTGTATACAAGACGCTCCCGCCCACAGTCTCTTCTAGTGGCTCACCCGGTATCTGATCCTACCACGCTCCAGATTCAGTCAATGGCAGCGCCTCCTGTGCCTTTGGTTCGTCTCTCTTCTCGAGTGTCTGTCACTCCGGATAGGTATGGATTTCCTTCTTCCAGTTCTGGCAATTCTATTTCAGCTCTTACTGCTACATTGGCCAATTTTGATATCCCCACCTGCTACTCACATGATGCCAAGCATGATTGTTGGCGACACACTATGCAGGAAGAAATTGCCGCTCTAGAGGCCAATCACACCTGGGACATTGAGCCCTGTCCTCCTACTATTGTGCCTCTGGGATGCAAATGGGTTTACTCAGTCAAAGTTCGATCTGATGGAAGTTTGGACCGTTACAAAGCTCGGCTTGTTGCTCTTGGGAATAATCAGGAGTATGGTGTCAATTATGAAGAGACCTTTGCTCCAGTGGCTAAAATGACGACTGTTCGTATGATTCTCGCCCTTGCTGCTTCCAGTGATTGGCCCCTACATCAGATGGATGTCAAAAATGCTTTTCTTCATGGGGATCTTAAAGAGTGTATTTATATGAAGCCACCTCCAGGATTGTTTCCCTCTCCGACTTCACATGTGTGTAAGCTTCGTCGCTCTCTTTATGGTCTCAAACAGGCTCCGAGGGCCTGGTTTGATAAATTCCGCACCACTTTATTACAATTTTCATTCAAGCAAAGCAAGTATGACACTTCCTTGTTTCTTCGGAAATCCGACATGGGTATTGTTCTTTTATTGGTTTATGTTGATGATATTGTGATCATTGGTTCCGATACCACTTTACTTGACCAGCTCAAAACTCATCTCTCGGAGTCCTTTCATATGAAAGATCTTGGGTCTCTCACATATTTTCTTGGTCTTGAGGAGCATCGTGGTCCCCCCGGCATTTCCCTCAATCAACATAAGTATGCCAGTGACTTGGTGGCTACAGCTGGTCTTCAAGAGGCTCCTTCTGTTGATACTCCCATGGAATTACATGTCAAGCTTCGCAAAGAGGAGGGCGACTTACTTGCTGATCCCAGTTTATACCGGAAGTTGGTGGGTAGCCTCGTTTATCTCACCATTACTAGACCGGACATTTCTTTTGCTGTCCAGCAAGTCAGCTAGTTCCTTCAGACTCCCCGTCATCTACATTTGACTACTGTCCGTAGGATCATACGCTATGTTCACGATACTTCTGCCCGTGGCTTATTCTTCCCTGCCAGCAATTCTACTCGTCTTGCCGCTTATAGTGATGCTGATTGGGCTGGTTGTGCGGATACTCGTCGCTCCATTACTGGTTGGTGTGTGTTCTTAGGTGATGCCTTGATCTCCTGGAAAAGTAAGAAGCAAGACAGAGTCTCTAAGTCATCTACGGAATCTGAGTACCGCGCAATGTCTCTTGCTTGTTCAGAAATTATTTGGCTTCGCGGTTTGCTTGCTGAGTTAGATTTTTCTGAGACCGATCCTACACCTCTACATGCCGATAATACAAGTGCTATTCAGATCACGGCCAATTCTGTCTATCATGAGCGCACCAAGCATATTGAAGTGGACTGTCACTCTATCCGGGAAGCCTTTGAAGCTCGTATTAGCACTCTTCCACATATTTCCACTGATCTACAAATTGCTAATATCTTCACCAAGGCTCTCACTCGTCATCGACATTGCTTCCTAAGTAGCAAATTGATGCTTGTTGATCACCCTGCATCAATTTGAGGGGGGCTGTCAATGGACAGCACAGCTGTCCATAATTGTTTCTTGTCTCCTTATTTTTATCCCACGATTGTTTCCTTATTTCTCCATTTATTATTTTGTATAGTTAGCATATATATTTGACAGATTATAGTTTACATGTATAGGGCTAGAATCATGCGGGACCTTATTTCCTTTCCATGTATAGCATCCTTGTAAAGTCTATATAATACATAGAACTCAAGGCTAAATTATTGAGCCATTCACATAATATTTTGTCAGGCACGTCATCGTGATGGACATATGTTGGATGTGCAAGAGGAATGTGGAATTTGTGGACCACCTTCTTTATTGTGATGTGACTTCTGCTATTTGGAGTGTTCTTTTCAATCGCTATGGGATATCCTGGGTTATGCCTAGACGTGTCATTGATTTATATGATTGTTAGTGGTCCTTTGGTAGGCCAAGGAGCGTTGCGGTGTGGAAAATGGTGCCTACGTGCCTCTTTTGGTGTTTAAAGAAGGAAATGAATGATAGAAATTTTGAGGATAGGGAGAGGTCTATGGAAGATATTATATCTTTGTTCTTTGAAACTTTGTATTTTTGGATGGCAGCGTATATGTCTCCTTTGTCGATTAGTTTTAATGATTTTCTTTTTCGCTTTACTTTTTCTAGTTAGGTTGTTCCTTTTGTATAATTGTACACTTTCTGTATACTTAGGAGCGCCTCACGCTTTCAATGAGATTGGTATTATTACTTTCTGGCCGGCTTCACACAATGTATCAAATCTGAAATCAAAAGATATCAAGCTCACACTGAATGACTTGAGGTTTGGCCATAAATTGACAGATGGGGAAAACAGCTGAAAAATGTTGTAGTACATATTGATATAGAGAGGAGCTAATATTTGATTTTTCTTATTTAAATTTCTGGTGTAATTAAGAAAAGCTTTCACTTATCCAAAATAAAAAATAAAAAAAGGCCCTCACAGTCCAGTTTTCTTTGTCTGGGAATGAGAGAACCCTTTCTTTTTATTACTCAGAGTTAATTTGTAAAATTGTCTCATGTATTGAGATTCCATGCCCTCCCTCTCGCGCTTTTTACTAATTCTATTTTCTTATCAGAAGAAATATTTAAAAGTTAGGCATTGGCATACCATTGTCGTTTGATTTGACAACAGTTAGTGAGGTAATGATGAGTTTCTGACAACATTGGACAGCTTTATGAGATTGAATTTTTTAGTTATGGTTAGTCCATTCTTGGGTTTGACTTAAAGGACTTGTTCTACGGGGTTTTTGGATTTGATAAACTTATTTTTTGTTATATTTTCAGGTTCATAAAATTTCTCAAATCGACATAAACACACAGATAATTTTCAATTGTCAAATGGGACGTGGACGGACTACAACTGGAATGGTGATTGCGACTTTGGTTTATCTCAACCGAATTGGAGCTTCTGGTAGTCCTTTTACTTTTTGTATTAATACGGTTTGACCAATGCATGCTGCTCGTTGTGATAACATCTTTTAATGTTGTAAGTTATTTGCACATGAAATAGGTATACCGAGAACCGACTCCATTGGGAAAGTTTCTGAATTTGGTGCTAATGTTAATGACCATTTAACAAATTCAGAAGAGGCAATTCGTAGAGGAGAATATGCAGTCATAAGAAGCCTGATTCGAGTATTAGAGGTATTTGATACTTGCTCTTGTTGCTTGTAGATTAAGACGTAGATTTTCTTTTTCAAAGGTTCTTATAAATAGTGACATGTCTTTAGGGCGGTGTTGAAGGCAAAAGACAAGTTGATAAAGTCATTGACAAGTGCGCGTCCATGCAGGTATGGTTCTGTAATTTACTCTCTTCTGGTATACCTTCTAAGTTCATGTTCTAATTTCATAAAAGTTTTGTCTGAAATAAACTTTTTCTTTGCTTATCTGTTGCCTTAGTTGCTTCCTCGATATCCATTTTATTGCCTTGTAGCTGTAAGGTTTATTTTCATGTCATATTATGTGTTTCTTTTATTTAAATTACAGAACTTACGCGAAGCAATTGCCACCTATCGCAATAGTATTCTACGTCAACCGGATGAGATGAAAAGGGAGGCGTCACTTTCATTTTTTGTGGAGTACTTGGAAAGATACTACTTTCTTATATGCTTTGCTGTATATATTCATTCAGAGGGAGCAGCCATCCGTTCTAGTTCATTTGGTCAGAGCAGTTTTGCTGACTGGATGAGAGCTAGGCCAGAACTGTATAGCATTATTCGCAGGTAAAAGTTAATAAGCATTTGTTATTTAAGTTTTTCAGACAGGGCATCCCAGGAAATTCGAACATGCGAATAATGTAGTGTCCATGTGTACGAAGCATCTATCTAGTTATTGATGGATTTTTTACCGTGATATGTTGTTTTACTCCAATTCATTTGTTCAGATCAATTATTATGTGTTCTTTATATTTTTAATGCTTTATGACTATGACTTTTTTCTTCACTGCAATTGTGTCTTGTTGCAGATTGCTCAGGAGAGATCCAATGGGTGCCCTTGGATATTCAACTTTAGAGCCATCTCTGATGAAGATTGCCGAATCTGCTGATGGCCGCCCTTGTGAGATGGGTGTAGTTGCTGCCCTGAGAAATGGCGAGGTTCTTGGAAGTCAAACTGTTTTAAAAAGTGACCATTGTCCTGGTTGTCAAAACTCAAGTTTACCAGAGAGAGTGGAGGGTGCGCCTAATTTTAGAGAAGTTCCTGGGTTTCCGGTCTATGGGGTGGCAAATCCAACCATTGATGGAATTCGATCTGTCATTCAGAGGATTGGAAGTTCTAAAGGCGGTCACCCTGTTTTTTGGCACAACATGAGAGAAGAACCTGTTATTTACATCAATGGAAAACCATTTGTTCTCCGAGAAGTTGAAAGACCATACAAAAACATGCTGGAGTACACGGTAAAATCTATAGTTTTCATTTATATTGATATCAACTTGATCGGAGTGGAATATGGAGGAGTGGATCTGGCTTGGAGCACTTTGTTATTAGACACCAGAAGTTATTGTGGTCACATTACTATTGCTTTTACTCCTAATACGTAAAGGGACATTTAATAACCAAACCATGTACATATTTTCAAAACTAAATGTGTATTTTGAATATGCAGCAGCCTTATCATGAAATGCTGGCATGAGAAGTTGAAGAAGAGTATGATGCTCAGTTACATTGCTTGTTAGAGGATCTAAATGTCACTACCATTATGTCTGCTAATGTAATGTTCATTGGTTTATGCCCTAGTATCTAATAGACCATTATAATTTTTTTTCTTTGCTGTGCAAAAATGTAGAAAATCCACATCATATTGTCACTATATGTCCATTTTGCGTTGGAGCAGCATACAATATTGGAAAGGAAAAAAAAAAAAAAATTGGGGACATTTCTGAAGTGTGCTTGACTAGTAAGTAATAGGTTTCAAAAAATATTGTTCTCCTGCATGGACATGGCTCCTTGCTGACCCAAGGCCTAGGATCTGGGGTTTAAATGGCCAATAGAGAATATTTTAAGATTATGACAAATCAATTAGCAGGTAATGATACATTTTGGCTTTTCACCTGCATCCTCTGGCAAAGATAGTAAGTTTCATAGTAATGGACAAGATCACACAAACATGGCTCTTCCAACTCTCACCTCACTCCAATAGACTCAAAGGACTCATTCTCACATAACTCAAATACAATGACAAGAACCTTGTATACCAGGCCCAGTTGTAAGAGGAATTCCGTGGAAAAACCTTATCTCATTGAACCTGACCGATAATTTCAGATCAGGTTTGCTGGGAACCAAACTGATGCCCTCTTTTTTTTTGGGGGGGGAGGGGGGGGAGGGGGGAGGGGGGGTTTACTTTTTATTCACGAAAGCCATGCAGACATACATGTAGGATCCATAGCAGGGATAGAATCCAATTCAATCAGAACATTCCTTGTTTGAAGCACTCCTTGGTTCCCAACTTTCACTTGCCATTGTTGGTGAAGTTGCAATTTTTGTTGCTGCTTTCAGGGCATTGATCGTGAGAGAGTTGAGAGAATGGAAGCTCGATTAAAGGAAGATATCCTGCGAGAAGCTGAACACTATGGGGGTGCGATAATGGTTATTCATGAAACAAATGATGGGCAAATATTTGATGCTTGGGAACATGTGAATTCTGACGCTATTCAGACCCCACTTGAGGTTTTCAAAAGCTTGGAGGCTGATGGTTTTCCCATTAAGTATGCACGTGTGCCCATCACTGATGGTAAAGCTCCCAAAAGTTCTGACTTTGACACATTGGCGGTGAATATTGCTTCTGCTTCCAAGGATACTGCTTTTGTTTTCAATTGCCAGGTTAAAGTTTTCCTTCTTAGCTGCTTTTGCTTTACATGTATGTGGGATGCTCATATACTTCTGAGTGTTTTTGTGTGTGTGTTTTCCCCCTATTTCTTTTCTTTTCTCTTCCTTTTCATTTGTTTACCTTAAATGATTTTTTGATACTCACAGATGGGTAGAGGAAGGACGACCACTGGTACTGTAATTGCTTGCCTTTTGAAACTTCGAATTGATTATGGAAGACCCATCAAAATTCTGATCGATGATATGACCACTGAAGACGTGAATGGTGGTACTTCAAGCGGTGAAGAAACTGGAGGTAGTGTTTCTGCATCGGCATCCTGTACTACAAAAGTAAGATCTACACAGGAGCAAGGTCGGGCTTTTGGCATAAATGACATCCTGTTGTTATGGAAGATAACAAGATTGTTTGATAATGGGGTTGAATGCCGAGAGGCCTTAGATGCTATTATTGATAGATGTTCTGCCCTGCAAAACATACGACAAGCGGTTCTGCAATATAGAAAGGTATTCAATCAACAACATGTTGAGCCCAGGGTTAGGAGGGTTGCGTTGAACCGTGGTGCTGAGTATTTAGAGCGGTACTTCCGTTTAATTGCGTTTGCAGCATATCTTGGAAGTGAAGCTTTTGATGGATTTTGTGGGCAAGGAGAATCCAGGATGACATTTAAGAATTGGTTGCATCAGAGACCAGAGGTCCAAGCTATGAAGTGGAGCATACGATTAAGGCCTGGGCGATTTTTTACTGTCCCTGTAAATCCTCTTCTATTCATTGAGACTTGGATTTATTAATTATTTTACTAGGAGACTTGGAGAGTCAAAGGGCATAATGAAACAGTTTTTCTTAGACACTGTAGTTCTTTTTGTTTAATTTTATATTATTTTATTTTTAATGAGTTGGAGATGATTGCATCCCTTATTTTGATTTTGGAACTCAGGAGGAGTTGAGAGCACCACATGAATCCCACCATGGTGATGCAGTGATGGATGCCACTGTTAAATCCCGTAACGGCTCTGTTTTGGGGAAAGGTTCTATACTGAAAATGTACTTCTTTCCCGGTCAAAGAACTTCCAGCCACATACCAATTCATGGTGCACCACATGTTTACAAGGTATATAATTACACCAAAAGCAAATAATTATCATTAATTTTGTCATGCCATGAGGTAACACAAATTATCCAATGGGAACCTACTGGATCGATTATGAATAAGTAGAATGGGCATCTCTTATGAGTTTTAAATCATAAGTTCATTTAGTCCTTAGGCATTGCACTTTGATTAAATTGGTGTTTTAGTATATTTGCATCTGAGCTGAAGCATGATTGCAAGCTCAACCACACACGCATGGACAAACACACACCAACACACAAAAGGAGGGCCATCTTTATCTGTACCACACTAGTGAGATGCAGTCAGTAAGGTAATGAACAAGGCAGTCCAATTAAGTGGTGAAACATAGCCTTAATACTTCACAAAAGTATGCACGTAATTATGAGTATGAATATGTAAATGTAATGTGTGCTCTTGTAGGCAGGTAAAAGGCCATAAAGCAAAGACATGTCAACTACAGCCAGATCTCATAGGATTGCTTCTTCACTACACTGTTTGATGCATTATTCTCAAAATGTTATGCATCCTTGCTAAAGCTTGGCGAAAGGCCTTCTTTAGGCCCAATTTGTTGGTTGGATAAGGTCAAGCCATTTGTGAAACATTCCGATATGTTTTCTAGTTTACATATTTGAAAAGTATATAAATAAGAAAAGTTTCTTTTATAACCGGCTTAGGATGTGCTTATGAAGAGATAAACTCTACACTATGATAAGTTTCTACACTGTTTAAAGCCTAAAACTTCCATTTGTTTCAGGTAGACAGATTCCCTGTGTATAGCATGGCAACTCCAACAATTGCTGGTGCAAAAGAGATGCTAGCATATTTAGGTGCCAAGCCTAAAGCAGAAGGATCTGTTGCTCATAAAGTAATATTAACTGATCTGAGGGAAGAAGCGGTTGTTTACATTAATGGCACACCATTTGTCCTGAGGGAGCTAAATAAGCCAGTTGATACACTCAAGCACGTGGGAATAACTGGTCCTGTGGTATGTCACCGTGATTGTTATGCTATTCTAAAAACAAGTCATGAGCCACAGCATGTTTTCCCATGTTCTTGTACTCTTTATGCAGGTGGAACACATGGAGGCACGTCTAAAAGAAGATATATTGTCTGAGGTCAGACAGTCTGGTGGACGGATGCTTTTACATCGTGAAGAATCTAGTCCAGCATTAAATCAGTCCCGTGTCATAGGATACTGGGAAAACATCTTAGCAGATGATGTGAAGACACCTGCTGAAGTATATGCTGCTCTGAAAGATGAGGGTTATAATATTATTTATAGGAGAATACCATTGACTAGAGAGAGAGAGGCTTTAGCTTCTGATGTTGATGCAATCCAGTGCTGTAAAGATGAGTAAGTATTCATACCTAACATGTGTGCTATCGGCAATCTGGCTATTAAATTGTCAGTAATGTAGTATAGTAGTCATGAATCGTGTCAGCTTGCTGCATCCTAGTTTCATTGACGGCTAATAATTACACTTAGAAGAAACTACACTTAACCCCCCTCAGTGTACCACCCAATTTGCAATGTTCCCTCAAATCTTTCAATTTGGTTAATGTACCCTACTGATCTATTATTGAGGTTGCAATGTCCTCCATTTTGCCCTCCAAAAGACTTAAATTCCCCTAAAATAAAAAAATAAAAAAAAAATAAAAAACCTAACCCATGGCATGGCCTTGGGTCAGCTGGTGACCTACCGCTGCACCATCTCTCTGTGGGTCATAACTATATCATCGGCTGTTTTTTTTTTAATTATTATTATTTTATTTTTTTTATAAATTTTTAAATTTGTTTTTGCCCTTATTGTTTTCTTCTTGGTTGTTGGATTCTTTAGGAGTATTTTTGTCTTTTTGGGGACAAAAGGAGAACATTAAAATCTCAATGGTAGATCAGTAGGGTATATTAATCAAATTGAAAGATTGGCGGGGACATTGCAACAAGGATGGTACATCGAGGGGGGTAAATGTAGTTTCTCCTTACACTTATGTTCCAACCAACCTCTGGCTGTCAAATGTCCACAGGTCCCTTTTGTTAAAGAGTAGTGAACAAATGATCTTATTAGTAGAAGATTCCAATTTTTAATTACAAATTTATCCCTATGTCCCACAAAATCCAATCCAAAATTTCTTTCCTCCCAATTCTCCATGCCTCATATCTTTTCAATTCCATCTACAAGCAAATTCTTTAGGTTAATTTCTCTCTCTGCATCTTCTTATTCTTCTCTCCTTAATCAAAATTAACAAGCTATTTAAGGTCAGTCACGTGATCATTAGAAAGAAAAGTATTGATAATGATTATAGCAATGATTTTCTTTATACCCAAGTTCATGATATATGATCAGGTGTTGAACTTTCTGCTTTGGACCGATTTAGATTTACAGTGATAGTCCTTTTTTTTGTTTAAAAAAAAAATAAAAAAATAAAAAAATAAAAACTTTTTTAAGCTGTTGTCCATCGGAAGGCTGCTACACCAGCTGAGGTGACCGGGTCATTAGTTTTACAGAATGTCTCTGTTATACTGCATAATATCTGATGTAGCCAGCTGTATGAGTAGTTTTTACTCAATTAAGTAATGAGATAAAATTAACAATGACTTTTTATATAGTGCTGCAGGGTGTTACCTTTTTGTATCGCACACAGGGTTTGGAGGAGTTGCATATGCAATGGCAATCATTTGTGTTAGACTTAGTGCTGAGACAAACTTTGCATCAAAAATTCCAGAGTCATTGGTTGATACAAATCTACCCTCTATGACTGAAGAGAACTTGCCTTCTCGAGCTTCTGATGAAGAAACACGAAGGATGGGTGATTACCGTGACATACTAAGCCTCACAAGAGTACTTGTGTATGGTCCCCAAAGCAAAGCAGATGTTGACATTGTTATTGAAAGGTATGTCATTTATTGATCACTCAAATGTCATTTCTTGAGTACTCATGTATAAACTCCTTATCTTCTGGAAATGGTGATAAGTTGACCTTGTAATAGTTGTTATCGTAGGATCTCTTTCTCCCCTTTTCCTTGGGGAGGGAGGGAGGGGGGGGGGGAGGGATTGGTGTTTGCTGAAGACAAAATGCCTTTGTAATTGAATGGTACTTTTGATTTGAGTGTTCATGTTATCAATTGCCTTTTGTTTTATCTTATACTTTCTGAGAGTTGGCACCATCGTAAAATTGACTCTTTTTAACTGACGGTGCTGAGCTGGTTCCTTCATTTTAAAGGTGTGCAGGTGCAGGGCATTTACAAAGTGATATTCTTGATTACAATAAGGAACTTGAGAAGTTCCCAAATGTTGATGATGAGCACCGAGCTTACCTCATGGATATGGGTGTAAAGGCGTTAAGGTTAGTTCATGTACCTCAGCAATTGAGTCTAACAGCCATAACTGGCTTTTTTGTTCTATTCCTCTTTCTTTTTGGTAAGTCTATTCCTCTTTCACTACAGCCTTTTCTTTGGGTAAGCGGGCTCATTGTGGCAGGCAACAGACCTCCTCCATTAATTGTATTAGATGAGTGTAAGCTTTTAAATTAAGGGAGTGAACATTTGCAGAGGTGGTTCGCCATCATGCATGGTGGTGGTGCCTGATGACTATTTTTCTAAGAGTGCCAGTATTTGCTGCTGCTACTTTCAGAGAGAAAGCAGAAATTTATGTTGAGCATTTGAGCTTTGTTTTTTGTTGGCTTAAGTATTAGAAATGTCATAGCTAAAAAAATAATAAAAAAGAATCTCCCTATGAATGTGGTTAGCAGTATCCATGATCTTCACCCTAAAAGCACTTAAAGTGGAACAACATCTAGTTATGCTCATTGTCCGTTGACAGTGGCAAATGGTCTACATTTTAAGTGAGGGGCATATCTTATAATTCTTGCCTCTCACCAGATCATGTTTGGGATGAATAGTGTTGAGCAATTTCTGGCTTGGGGCTTGTTATTTGCACTACAGGGACACAACACCCCCTCACATGGGGGTGGGTCCCAGTGTGTGGAGTCCCCCCCATGTGAGGGGGTGTTGTGCCCCTGTTGTACCCCTGTAGTGTAAATAACATTTTCCTTCTGACTTTAGTCAATGGTCTGAAAAAGTTAAGGCTAGTTTAGTAGTTTAGGTTGCATCCCCTCAGTTTTCATGCTGCTTAGCAATGGGTTAATATGCGTGTAGTTTATTATTTGGATGTCGCTTTAATGGAAGTTGCTCATGGATTTAGTGGATACATTAATGTCAAGTGTATAAACTAAAAGAAAAATACGTGAGTTTACAACTCTTTTACAATTTGTTGATACATGTCAGCATGTGATTATAGGGCGTCAAATAATTTTTTTAATAGCTGACGTGACTCCAATCACATGTAATAGAGTTATATGCCAGTTGTAGGTCTAGCATTACTCAAACTAAAATGTTATTTTTTTTCTGATAAAAGTTGTAAGTTTAGCATTTTTCTTCCCATAATGGTGTTATATGTAACTAGTTCTTTTTGTCCATTCTACAGGCGGTATTTCTTCTTAATCACCTTCAGGTCTTACCTTTACTGCACTTCTGCAGCTGAGACGGAATTCACATCGTGGATGGATGCGAGGCCGGAACTTGGACATCTTTGTAACAACCTTAGAATAGATAAATGATTTAAGGCGTATAGCAATGCTCATAAATTAAATTTATGTATAGCTGCCAATGCCTGGAAAGTGATTTTATTTCTAGCAAAGAGTAGACTAGTTGGCCGCCCAACTTACCAGCAAAGATGGAACTCTAGACCGGGGGAAAGGGAAGCCTTCCCTTGAATCCCAACCACACCCATCCATAGTCTAGAATCCAAATTCATGTTAGGGAAGGGGGAGACATCGCCCAGTTAAAGGTCTATGATTACGTAAAAATAATTATTAAATTTTTTTTTTTTTTAATTTCTTAGAATTTTAGTAATAGATTATAATAGTGGGATAAATGTTAATAATTTTAATTAATGAGAGAGAGAGAGAGAGAGAGAGAGAGAGAGAGAGCAATCATATATCGCATTATGGTGGTGAAAGAGTATGTAGTGCTTCTGTTTTTCCTTGGTGAAAGAGTATGTAGTGCTTCTGTTTTCAAGTTTCCTTGGCTAACTCTTAATGTTGATTGATCATAAAATCTTTATGATCAATAACTCCTAAGTGCTAGTAATTATATTCGACTCAAGAAGCTATTTGATAAGCATGTTCAATAAATTATTGACAAACTGTATTAAGGTTGATTTATTCATAAGTTTTTCTTCAAACATTCTTTTTTAATTTGTTGCTGTACTAAGCAATGGTTTATTCATTTGAGAGTGAAATGCTACACATTTCTTGACATGTCACTAAATATTACTACTGAATTTTGAATGGATTACTATTATATTTTTGGATTCAATGGTAAACTCTTTCTCCAGTTGATTTCAATTAGAGATGATCCAAATCCATGAAAATATGGGTAGCATTTATTTTCAGAGAAAATAGCCTATAAGATTGTCGGGAGATCACGGCTTGTCATTCCCGCCGCTCCTTGCTAGGGTTTGGGAGTCTCACACTCGAATATTGGTGAGGGAATCAAATATTGTTGAGGCTATGCAATTAAGGGTGTGAGCGTATATCGAGGGAGATTTATGGTGTGAGAAAGTCGTTATCTAACCTGGTGAGAGAGGGAATCAGTTGTGGTGTGTTTCATTGAGGAACAAGTGTATCCTAGTTCTAGAATATGACTAATCTTGGGCTTGACTAGCGAGCCTCTTCCTAGCTCGTTGGCCTCAGTCTGTACTAGTAGGTTGTTGAGCCTTCGGCAGGCGAGCCTCATGGGCACTTCAGTAGCAGAGAACTTTAACTGTATTCGAGTTCGAGGGGCCTTGGGGTAGATAAGCCTTATAGGTCCAATGGGACTAGGTACACCATCATTTTTTTTTTTTTTAAAAAAAAAAAAAAAAAAAAAAAAAAGGGTCATAAATGTTGCTCTTGTGCCACGACCCAAATAGACTTTCATCATTATCATGTTCCTTTTCACACGAGGCTTTATATCTTTGGCATTATGACTCAACAAGACTTAGGACAAACATACTCTTAAAGAATAATGTTATTTTTCACATTGACCGTCGTAGTTTGTTTTAAGTAACTTTACATGTCAACCACTTAAAAGAAAAATCACTTGAACCATACCATGTCAATCGGTGTAATAATGAACGTGAAGAGTAGCATTGCTCTACTCTTGAAAGCCTTCATCAATCTTGGGCTCAAACTTGGCCTAGAGTTGATTCATTCCAACTCAAGTAAAGCTTGGACAAGATCCTTTTTAACTTCTAAATTCACGCTACTCTGTTTTGGATTTGGGCTCAAAATTCTTATTCATGTTGGGCTTGAACATTCCTCCATACCACTAGAGCGGTAAGTTGGTAACCAACTGTTTTGGACTTAAATTTGTTTGTTTTAGTATTTATTTTGGGTTTGTGTCCGACAAGATTGGCGTGCGTTTCAAAATTCCAAAAATTTGGGTAAACTGTATAAATTGAAGTTTTTCAGCTAAAGAAAAAAAGTCTATCTCTCTCTCTCTCTCTCTCTCTCTCTCTCTCTCTCTCTCTCTCTCTCTCTCTCTCTCTCTCTCTCTCTTTCTCTCTCGCTCTTTTCGAGTCTCTGTCTGTAGAGCGTATAGCAAACAGAATCAATCAATCAATCCATCAAATCGGACAACGAAGTGCCTATCAGTATCAGATTAATTGCTGCGCATCATAGGTAATCAGTACTTTTGCTTATTTAGTTAGTTGTTACTGTTGATTCATTTTGATTTGACAAAACAATATGTGGGTATTATTGTTGATCGATTGCTCATTCTTCTTCTTCGATCTTGGTCAAATTAATTAGGTATTTTGTTTTTGCTTAATTAAAACATGCATCTAATCTGCAAATCAATCATCTAGAAAATGGATAGCTAGCGCTTAACTTCGATTATCTATATTACTCGTAACTCAGCACTCTATACTTTGTAAAATGGATAGCAGTTCTTGCCATCTCTACTTTAAAGGAATGCGGATTTTAGACAAGCTGTTGGGTAGCGGTTCATCCACTATGTTCTGCTATTTGTAATAAATCTTTTCTTTAATAGCAAGAATGTATTTCCGTCAAATCACATTGTTAAGTGCTGTGTAACCTAATTACATTGCCTTTTCTGGTTAGATTGTGGTTGTTTCTCACTAATGTCATATTTTATCCTGAAGGAATTTGCGTCTAACATCAACACGGATGCCTTTCCCCTCTTTTAGGATATATCCTGTAATAACTAATTTAAATAGAGAGCCATCATGAGTTTGTTAAGCGTAAAAATCCAACTACCATCTTGCTTAAAATCACAACTATTGACATATTTATTTTTTTGATAAGTAACCATTGACATAAAGAATTCATTGGAGTCGGCTCTCGCCATGTCAGCACCTCCTCTCTAAAGGTTTGTGCGGCAAAGGAAGATATTTGATCTGATCGGCGCGTGACAGCGCGTTGCTACCGGGAATCTATACCGGATTTCGCTCTTCTCTTCAGAGCAGGTTTGTTTTCATTCAATTTTGGTTGGATTGATGATTGTTCTGTAGTTTGTAGTGTTTGTTGTGGGCGGAGAGGTTTGGGTATGGCTAAGAAACCTAGCAGGGGTAAGGGTAGGGGTCGTGGTAATCTGAAGGTGATTACTGGCAATGGAAGCGCTTCTGTCTCTATTCCTGGTTGTGATGTTGATCGTGTATCTCATGATCATGATCACGAACCTGAGATTGTTGAAGACTTTGTTGCTGATATGTCTCACATCGATGTGATTGCTTTTTCAAAGGTCGGAATTCCGATTGATCCTCTGAAGGCTAGGCCGTCGGTTATTGCTGTGGAAAGCAATGTGAGTGACTTTGTTGATGGAGATATTGTCCCTGTAGGGGATTTGGAGGATCAGTACGAAGAAATTGAGGATGAGAGGGTATATGATGATAATCATAAAGACGAATTAGGTGTTAACCCTGCTCCTAGTGCTAATGCTGATTGGAGAAATCTGTTCCAATCGAACCAATCTTTGGGGAAATTGGAATATGTGGCTCGTAGGAAGCTGGGGGCAAAAGTTGTTGTTTCTCCTCCTGTTCAAGCAGTAGAAGAAGGGATTGACATTTGGAAGGCCAGTCTTGTAGGACAATTCCTGGATAAGCCATTACCATTTTTTCTTGTGAAAAAATCAGTTGCCCAAATGTGGAAGCAATATGGCGAGGTGGAAGTATTTTCCCTTGAAAATGGAATGTTTATATTCCGTTTTCCTGATGAATTTACTTGTAATGAAGTCATGGAGGCGAAGATTTGGCATGTAGTCAATAAGCCACTTATTTTGAGGAAGTGGATTCCGGGTATGCAGGTTTTAAAGCTTACCCTTAAATCCATTCCTATATGGATTAAACTAATGCACTTGCCTCTTGAATATTGGACTCATACTTGTTTGAGTCATGTAGCCAGTGGGGTAGGGAAACCCTTGTATGCTGATTCTGTCACAAAAAAGCAAAAACAATTGGGATATGCAAGAGTTTTGGTAGAAATAGATGTGGAGTCAGAATGTCCCAAAGAGATAGAGATTTGCAGGACTAATGGTGACTTGATTACTATTGGGGTGGAATACCCCTGGTTACCACCAAAATGTTCTTTATGTGGTGGTTTTGGGCATGCTATATATGCTTGCTCAAAAAAGGAAACAAAGAAATGGGTCCCCGAGAATATTGGGAAAGGGGCTAACATGAAGCAGAGATTTGAGGCTGCTCAAAAGGTTGAGCCTAAACCTCAGTCTAGGGTGCAAAATGATGGGGGATCTAAAAGGACTTTGGGTTCTGGAAGATCTCCTAATAAAGTTGAGAAAGTAATTAGAAGGCCCTCTATTGCTACAAATGCTAAAAGCAAAGGCAATAGGGTCAGGTTGTCCAATTCCTTTGCTAATATTGGGTTGGAGGATACAGAGGAAGAAAAGTTTACCCTTCGCACCCCTTCTACTTTCTTAGAAGTCTTTGAAAAGGCTTTATCCTCTAAGGAAAGGGGCAAGATGAAGGTTGGGGAGATAGATGTGCGGGGATTTTCTCCTAAGTTGCCATGAGGTTCCTCATTTGGAACATAAGGGGTTTAAATAAGCCCCTTAAGCAACATGAGGTGAAGAAGTGTATTAGAAGATATAATGTTTCTATTATATGTCTTGTTGAAAAACGAGTTAAGGTGGATAAGGCTGACACTATTAAGGATTTCATTTGTCCTTCTTGGCCTATGATCCACAACTATATGTCTCATCCTTTGGGTAGAGCTTGGATTTGATGGGATCCAAGCATCTTCTCCATTGATGCTACCTCAGTCAGTGAGCAGGTGATTACTTGTAGAGTTGCTGCAAATAAGGAGTATGGCCAGTTGATTTTATCTGCGGTGTATGGGGCTAATCAAGGTCTGGACCGTAGGAATCTGTTGAAGGAGTTGGTGAGCATTAAAGGTTCTATTGGGGTTATGCCTTGGATTATTGCAGGTGACTTTAATGTCATTCGGTTTCCCCAGGAAACTAGTGGATCTACTGTGTTCACTTGTTATGAAAGGGAGTTTGTTGAGAAGTACTGGAAGTGGAAGACATCTCTTTCACAGGATGTTTTCACACATGGACTAATAAACAAGCGAGAATGGATTTTGTTTCAAAGAAATTGGATAGAGTCCTTTCCAACCTTGAGTGGTTAAGGATCTTTCCTAATTCTTCTATTGACTTTTTGGAGAGAGGGATCTTGGACCATTCGCCTGCACTTGTGTCCATTGGGAAGTTATCTAGTTTTGGCCCCAAGCCGTTTAAATTTTTTAACTTCTGGGCTGATCACAAATGATTTATGGATTGGGTTGCGGAAGGATGGGCTAAGGAAGTGGAGAGGTATTCTATGTATCAGTTCTATTGTCAGCTTAAAGCTGTCAAGGCAATCCTGAAGATTAAGAATACTGAGATTTTTGGGGGTTTAAGGCAGAAGGTTGATAAATCTAGGCATGAGTTGGCTCTGGCTCAATCTGGATTTATCCAGTCTCATGGCAGCAGGGAATGGTCCTTAGGAAACAGGAGTGTCTTCATGCTTACCTGTCTCTTGTGAATACTGAGGAAAAGTTTCTCAAACAAAAATCAAGGAATCAGTGGTTGAACCTTGGTGATGGAAACTCAGCATATTTTCACAATCTTGTAAAAGCTCGGAATGCCTCTAACCTTGTGAAGGTTCTTAAAGATGAACAAGGTCATACAGTTTCTGATCCTAAAATTATCAAGGAGATGGTTGTTGCTTTTTATGAAAAACTCCTTGGACATTCATCCCATATTTTTTTGGATTCCAATGCTAGTAGAGTTTCTCAGCTAATCCAGAAGAAATTTTCTACTTCTTGCATTGAAGGGATGAAAGTTGTTGTTTCAAGGGAAGAAATTAGAAGGACGGTTTTTTCTTTGAAAGCCAGTAAAGCCCCGGGCCCGGATGGTTTCTCTGCTGGCTTCTTTCAAAAGGCTTGGCCAATTGTTGGAGGTGATGTTACTGATGCAGTCTTAGAGTTTTTCTACTCGGGCAGATTGTTGAAGGAGACCAATGCCACTATTATAACCCTAGTTCCTAAGAAGAAACATCCGGCAGTGATGGGGGATTATAGGCCTATCTCCTGCTGTAATATTGTTTACAAGGTGATTACTAAAATCCTTGCTAATCACCTACTTTCGGGGCTAAATGATATTGTTAGTTGTAATCAAGGGGCGTTTATCCCTAAGAGGAGCATAGCCGAGAACATCCTCCTAGCTCAAGAGCTTGTGAGTGATTATCACAAGAGCAAGGGAAAAGCTAGGTGTGCTCTTAAGATTGATCTCATGAAGGCCTACGATTCTGTTAGCTGGAATTTTATTTTGCATCTTGTTTTGGTGCTCCAAGACAGTATGTTGCTTGGGTGAGAGCTTGTATTTCCAGCCCTTCTTTCTGTATAGCTCTTAATGGGTCTTTGGTTGGACATATCCAAGGGAGAAAGGTCTTAGACAAGGAGATCCTATTTCTCCTTATCTCTTTGTTTTAGCAATGGAAGTATTGTCAAGGCTACTGGCTGAGGCGTCTATGGATGTGGAACAGTTTAGGTTCCATCCTAAGTGCAGTAAATTGAAGCTCACCCACCTATGTTTCGCAGATGATCTCCTTATTTTCTCAGCAGCTGAGCTGAACTCTATTCAGACCATTAATAGAGTCTTAGTTGAGTTTGAAGAACTTTCTGGTCTTAAAGCTAATCCCTCCAAGAGTTCTTTCTTATGTTCAGGGGTCCATAAGAATGATAAGGCAGCTTTTTTGGATGTGCTTCAAATGCCGGAAGGTTCCCTGCCTGTCCAGTATTTGGGAGTCCCTCTAATTACTAAAAGGCTCTCGGCTTTTGATTGTGAGGTTTTAGTTGCCAATATCTCAGGGAGGATTGACTCTTGGCTGGTGAGAAATCTGTCTTTTGCTGGCCGTTTACAGTTGATTTCTTCTGTTCTTTTTAGTCTTCAAGTATTTTGGGCTAGAATTTCCATTCTGCCTAAGAAGGTCATCCGTATACTTGAGCAGAAGTTTAATCGTTTTCTGTGGTGTGGGAAAGATTCAAAAGCCAAGGCTAAGGTGGCTTGGAAAAAGCTGTGTTGTCCTAAGTCTAAGGGGGGGCCTTGGGTTAAAGAAACTTGAAGAGTGGAATCGTGCAGCTACATTAAAGCACATTTGGAGTCTTTTTGCCCAATCCGGTTCTATTTGGGTTGCTTGGGTGGACTCTTATTGGCTGAAGGGGAGGAGCTTGTGGAATATCTCCATCCCCAAAGTTTGTTCTTGGAGCTGCAAAAGTTGCTCAATCTCAAGGAAACTGCTAAGAAGTTCATTAGCTTTAAAGTGGGTGAAGGTACATCTCTCTCTCTCTGGTTTGATCTCTGGCACCCAGCTGGTAGATTGCTGGATACTTATGTCTTTCGTATTGTTTATGATATTGGAAGCAGTCTTGATGCCCGACTTTCTTCTGTTATCAAGGATAGGAAATGGTCATGGCCGCCTGCTAGGTCGGATACCTTTGTGGAAATTCAGAATGGGCTGTTTGATGTTGATATTGGGGATAGGGATATTTTGGTTTGGAGTTCAAAAAATGGGGTTTACTCATGCGCTGATACATGGAATTGTCTTAGGACAAAATTTCTGGAGGTTCCTTGGTGTAATGTTGTCTGGTTTCCTTTGGCTATTCCTAGGCATGCTTTTATTTTGTGGCTTGTTTTTCGTGATGCCCTTGTTACTAAGGAACGGATGTGTTGGTGGGGGTTTGAGGGAAATACCCTTTGCAGATTCTGCTATGGTGGACAGGAATCCATAGCCCATCTTTTCTTCCATTGCAGTTTTTGCAGAAGAATATGGAGAAATTTGATGTCTCTTTGTTTGATTCAGAATCCTTGTGTGGAATGGGATGATATATGTTACGTACCTAGGGTATGTGACAAAGGCATTATTGAAATTATATTTATGCCCCTCTTTAAAAGAATAATAAGTTTATTAATATTTTATGATATTAGTCGTATAATAAATTAATTAGGAAAATAAGGAGTCTTGCTCATAAAGCAAGAATCCCTAGAGTAAGGGAAGTATATCCCATTATGTTAGGTTTTTATTAGGAAGGGAATAAATGAATTATTTATTTCATTAGGGTTAGTAATATTTATGTAATATTTATTTAATTATTGTTTCCGTAATTCAAGCTTTGTAACCCTATAAATAAGGTATTGAAGAATGAAATAATATCAAGAAAAAAAATTATAAAACAACTCTAGTAGTTGCTTTGGGAGTTTTTTAGAGTTTCTCGAACAACCCTAACTTTAGGAGGCCCAGGATACCTCGAATACCCTACTATCACACGCACCAACTAACTCAATTATCCACCTTCCATTCCCCGTTACGGAGGACCGTAACAACTTGGTATCAGAGCCACGTTACGATTACGGACCAAGCCAACCATGTCTGTCATATCATTCAAAGAATTTTGGGCAGAATTACACCAGCGCACAAAACATATAGAGGAGATGTTGGATACCCTGCTCGCCAAAAGCCAGGGCCATCGAGAGGAAGACCAAAGCAATTCGGCAAGTTCTTCTAGGCACCAAGCCGGCAGGGATTCCATCCAGATCCAAAACTTCTGTGCAAAAGACCCATCCTACACAAGCCCTTCGCAGGTAATAACACTCTCATCCTCACCCTTAGAATATCTTCTAGAAAAACAACCCACAAAAGAAGCCCCACCATCCCCCTCACCCTTAGCAAACCCACCCGAACAACAACTCACCAAAACCACAGCCCCACCAAAAACCAACCCCTCAGCACACCCACTGTCTAAACCCACAGCACCACCACAAATCAACCCGGCAGTACAGTCACTGCCCAAAACCACAGCTCCACCACCATACAACGACCCACAACCTACATCCACTCAAAAGAAAACCCAACAGCCCATACCCACCGCCGCAAAAACTCAACACAGCCACCATCCATGTCTGTTAGCCGCACCCTTGCCCAATACCCATAGCCCCCTCAATCCACATAAAGCCTCACCACCACTGATCAAACTATCACCACCTGTTGGGGAAAATATTGTACTCCTCGGTCGCCAGGCCCAGCCCGAGCACGAGGCCCATTGGGCTGGCCCGACCAGGCCTAAGCAGTTCAAGAATTTCATCCATCCAGGCCCGCCAAGATCATCAGGGCCTAACATGTTCAACCGACCCGACTATCCGACCCGGATGTAGCCGACCCGGATACCAATCGGTACTAACATCCACGTTTATCTCGGGAGTACCCTGGATTTAAAGGACACGACGCACAACATCAGACTAGATCGTGTGCCCAGAGCTTCACCAATGTCATGCCGCCCGTATAAGATCGAACGCCCGAGATTAGGGGTCTTGGAACCGGGAATATCCATGCGCCCGAGGCCACGTCTTCGTCAACTACCGATTCCCGCATATATAGGAATAATCTCAATTGCTCCTTAGTCTCTATAAATACCAAGGTCCCCTCATTCATTAAGGTACGCTGATTAATCTATATAACCTTACTCTGTGCATTTTCTCTAAAAACAATACACTTACTTAAGCATCGGAGCGGGGTTGTCGGCATCCCCCCCGACGCAGTGTTTGTTCTTGTTTGCAGATCGAGGAAGAAGAAGGAGTACTCTGACGAATCACTGATCTACACGTCACCTACCGGAAACTGTCTCAACAGTTTGGCGCCGTCTGTGGGAAACGACTTGTGACGTTTCTCTACAAAAATCCGCTATGGTGAACACTAGATCAGAAGCGAACAGAGTGTCTCGGGATGCTCGAAATGCCTGAGAGGAAGGAAACTCAAATGATCCTCAAATCACTCGGCTGAACGAGAGGATAGAGCAGATGGCCAAAAGTATCGAAGATTTGGCTACCATGAATGCCATACTCCAAGCTCGGGTTCCGGAACTCCATCGGACGGCAACAAATCCAGAAAATCGAGAGGCCGGTGGTAGTCATATCGGTGAACGTCGGGAGGAAGAAAGACACGAAGGCAGCCGCGTTGAGGGGTCCGGGGAGAGAAATGATCGCGAGGAAGAAATCCCCGGCAATCTGCCCCCTCCTCAAACCGAGACCGAAAGGGCGGTGCAGGGTATGATTGCACGGTTGGAACAAAGATGCAACGTTCTAACTGCAGCCATCCAACGAAATGACAAGGGAAAAGCTTCCCTAGTTGAAAATCTGTTACAAAAAACTACCTCTCCTTTCACCGAGGAGGTGGCCAACATTTGTCTTCCCGAGAAGTTCAAAATCCTGGAAATCCCGTTCTATACAGGCCTTGAAGATCCCGTGGAACGCCTGGATAATTTCCGTGCCCACATGGACCTCCACCGAACACCCGAGATGGTGGCATGTCGAGCCTTTCCACTTACCCTCTCGGGTAATGCTCGCGATTGGTTTAGGAAACTTCCACCGAACTCCATCCGTCACTTCGACGACCTCAGAAGAATGTTCCTCACGCAGTTCATGGCCAGGAGGGTCAGGAGAAAGCCATCTGGATCCTTGATGTCACTACATCAAGGACCTGAGGAGTCTCTCAGACTTTTTTATGAGGTTCAACCAGGCGCGGCTCGAAGCTGAGGCAGCAACCGATGACTTTATATATGGTGCCCTTTTTCAGGGAATCCGAAAGGATGGAGCTCTCATGGCTGATATAGCCTGGAAGCCCCCTCAAAATCTGGACGGCTTCATGAGTAAGGCTGAGAAGTACATCAACCAGGAGGAAACGCTCCGAGCCCTACTGGGAACCGAGCAGACTCACCCATCCACTTCCGAGCGTTAGAAGAAGAAAAAGGATCCTCAGAAAGAAGAACGTAGGCGTGTTCCAGAAGGAGGGGAGGCAAGACCGAAGCGAGACCAGGAGTCGCTTCGAGATCACAACTGGACCCCCCTCAACGCTCCCATCATGGATGTTCTCTTGGAGATAAAGTGAGACCCGATGTACCGAAAGCCCAGGCCAGTACTCGTAAACCCGAATTCACCATATGCAGATCAGTATTGCACTTTCTACGACACTACCGGGCACCGCACCGAAGCTTGCATTTCCTTGAGAATCTTGATAGAACGTTTCATAGAGAATGGGAAGCTTGTCTGATTCCTTGCAAATCAAATGATTCTACTAGACCTAGGGCACGACAATCGCCCCCGAGAAGATGACAATCGGTTCCACCGGAATCAAAACCATCGTCGGAATGACCGAGAAAGAGATCGGGAAAGAGCCAGAGAACCAGAGCGCAGAACAGATCCTCGGGTTGACCGAGAAAGAAGCATGAGCCGAGCTCGGCTAGCACCACAGGAGAACCTTTCGGAAATACAGACGATTTTGGGGGGTTACGGAGGAAGAGGAGAATCCAGCTCGGCTCGGAAGGCATATGCAAGGAAGATAAGGGATTTCAAGGTATACTCGGTGCAGAAACCTCCAAAGTCCCGGAAACGAGATGCCCAGGTGATCAGCTTCTCGGACGATGACTATGCAGGGGTATCTCTCCCGCATATTGACGCTTTGGTATTAAGCTTAGCTATTGCCAACCACAAGATTCACTGCATTTTAATCGACAAGGGGAGCTCAGCTGACATCCTCTATAGGTCAGCTTTTGAGCTCATGAAAATCGATAAAAGGAAGATAATCCCAGCTAGGCATTCGCTAGTTGGATTCACAGGAGAACAGGTGCTCCCACTCGGGTCGATCGAGCTCCCGGTCATGGCCGGAACATACCCAAAGCAAAGGACTATAATGGTCCGGTTCCTAATAATAGATCGACCTTTGGCTTATAATGCCATCCTCGGAAGAACATCACTCAATGAGCTCCAAGCTGTAACCTCTACCCCCCACCTAAGCATGAAATTCCCCACCGAGAAAGGGGTCGGCGTTGAAAAGGGAAATCAACGGATGGCCCAAGAATGCTACATTACCAGCCTGAAAAAGCTCCTTGAAGCTACGGGACTTGGAGAGAAGACCAAACACAATGGGAAGTAGCAATCACAGTTGGGGGAGCCGGTCGAAGAATTGGAGGATTTTGAGCTCGGTGACTCCAAGAAGAAGATCCAGGTAGGCTCGCAGCTTTGCCCAGAAATAAAGGAGGTTTTGGTGGAGTTCCTCAGACGAAACGAAGACGTTTTTGCATGGGGCCACGAGGATATGCCCGGGATACCCCCATCCGTGACTGTCCACAGGCTAATGGTCGATCCAAGTCATCGACCGATCAAATAGCGAAGAAGAAGTTTTGCTCTTGAGCGGAATCAGGCGGTAGCTGAGGAGGTGCAGAAGCTCCTACAGGACGGGTTTATCCGAGAAGTGGATTACCCAGAGTGGCTAGCCAACGTGGTTTTAGACAAAAAAACCTCCGGGAAGTGGAGAATGTGCGTCGATTTCACTGATCTCAACAGGGCATGTCCCAAAGATAGCTTCCCCTTGCCTCGGATTGACCTGCTGGTAGACTCTACATCCGGGCATGAACTCCTCACGTTCATGGACATCTTCTCGGGGTACAACCAGATTCACATAGATGAAGTCGACCAAGAAAAGACATCTTTTATCACAGACTGAAGCCTTTATTGCTACAGGATGATGTCGTTCGGTCCAAAAAATGCTGGGGCCAAGTACCAGAGGCTGGTTAACAAGATGTTTCGAGATCAGATCGGACGAAACGTAGAAGTGTATGTTGACGATATGCTAGTCAAGAGCATCTGAGCCACCGGCCACATAGCAGATCTGCGGGAGACCTTCGAGACGTTGAGAAGTCATCATATGAACCTCAATCCGGCGAAGTGAGCTTTCGGCGTCTCCTCTGGGAAGATCTTGGGGTTTATGGTCTCGCAGAGAGGAATCGAGGCAAATCCCGAGAAGGTGAGTGCAGTCTTAGAGATGCAATCTCCACAGACTTCCAGGCAACTGCAGCAGCTGACCGGGAGAATAGCGGCTTTAAACCGATTCATCTCCAGATCCACAGATAAATGTCTCCCGTTTTTCAAGATTTTGAAGAAAGCATTCGAATGGAATAGCGAGTGCAAGGAAGCCTTCGGGAAGTTAAAAGAATATTTGACCAATCCGCCACTCCTAAGCCGCCCGGACGAAAAAACTTTATCTCTACCTAGCAGTATCTCCCTCGGCAGTCAGCTCAGCTTTGGTCCGAGAAGAGTCAGGTATCCAAAAACTGGTTTATTTTACTAGCAAAGCACTTCATGGAGCTGAGGAGAGGTACCCACGGATCGAAAAGTTGGCCTTCGCCTTAATCGTCTCGGCATGGAGACTAAGGCCATATTTTCAAGCACATGCTATACGGGTATTGACCGAGTATCCGCTGAAGAAGATATTGCAAAAACCAGACCTTTCTGGCAGGTTGGTAAGCTGGTCAGTAGAGCTGAGGCAATTCGACATAGAGTTCCATCCTCGAACTTCTATCAAGGTTAAGGTCCTAGCTGACTTCCTCCTGGAATTCAGTATTACACCCGTGAGCGAAGAACTGCCCAAGAAGGAGACCTGGGTAGCATATGTAGACGGTTCCTCAGCAAACCGGAAGAGTGGAGTCGGTGTCACTCTTGCAAGCCCGGATGGAGAAAGTTTTCGATTTGCAATCAAGTTGGATTTCGTGACCACCAATAATGAAGCGAAGTATGAGGCCGTGTTGGCCGGGCTTTCCATAGCTCGGGAGATGGGAGCAAAGAACGTAGAAGTCAGAAGCGATTCTTAGGTGGTAGTGAGCCATGTGCAGGGACTTGCCGAGGCCCAAGGTGAAAAGATGATCCAATATCTCAACAAGGTACGTGAATTTCAGTCTAACTTTAGCAGGACGGCTATGACATAAATCCCTCGGGAGGAAAATGTCGAAGCGGATGCCCTCTCCAAAATGGGCTCTGGTACTGGCCCCGATGTCAAAACATCTACCAACGAAGTCGTGGTGGAAACCGAGCCTACAATCAACCCGAAGTTCGAAATGATGGAAGTTGAGGGCATACCCGAAGTAGTTATTAGCTCAATTTTACCAAACAAACAGTTAGCAATTCAATCACCACAGAGATAGTCACTACAATCAAAATAAGTAGAAAATAAATCAACCAGTGTTTGGTGATGAAATGAAAATATTTTGAAGAACTCTTCAAAAGTAAAACTACTTTAGAGGTCAGCAAACCTCGAAGACATCCACTATAGAAGATTTGTGTTGTAAATTGTTTTTAGTTACAAAACTTTTGTAACTCTAAAGATTCAATCTTGTAACCCCGTCAAACAACACGTCCACCTCCCATCGCATTGCTTCAGAATCTATGGCCTTCTTCAAACTGGAACTTTGGCAGTTGTAGGCTATTATGTGGTTTGAATGACTAACAAGAAAACATAAGAAAGGTTTAATATGTTTAGGCTGAAGAACAAGAGAAACCTCTCCAAAACAACTAATAAATTGTCTCTCATTGTATGGAAGTCACGATATGTGAGTCTTACATAGAAAGAGAGGAAACAAGACTTCTTAAGCTGAGTCGGTTAGGGTTTCACAATTTTCTTGCTAATAGCGTTCGAACGTGGTATGACTGCGAGTCCAACCGAATAATTCTGCCTAGCATGATCTTTCTCCCATTCGAACGATGTTTGACCGGTCTATTTTGTAAGACTTCTGATCCACTTCCATTTGAACAACCATCAATTGCTCTTGCAACTAGACGATCCTGCCTTTGAATTCTTGGTTCATTGTAAAAATTTCTCATTCAGACGCCCCACCAATCAGGACTCTAACCGAGCCATTCTATTTAGATTTTTAAACTTCTATTGACAATCCATTTTGACCTAGTAAATATTGGATTTGTAACATTTTCGTTATATATAAAATTGTAGCCCTTTGAATCAGTTCTTAACATATTGCCTTCATCTTATGCCGAAGTCAAAAAATATGTTTGTTTTACTCCGACTAGGTTTATGCTGAACTGCATTCACATGAATTCTTATGTCTTGGATCAACTTTTATACCGACTTAACCCTAAACCTAAAACTTAATTCTATTAAAAGGCCAAAGTTTATGGAAAGTCAGTGTTCCTCAGTCCTATTCATGGTGCTGGCTGAAGCTACTGAAGTTTAGAGTAGAAGCCATATTTTCTGAAATAGGATGTGAGGACTGGCAGCAAAATACATCTCTGGTCTGACTCGTGACATCCATGTGGTGTTCTTCTCGAAAAGTTTGGTTATAGAGTAGACTCTCGTCTATCACTCCCTTTTTCATCCGCATTAAAGCGTCCCTCCTCCCTACCTTGTGGGGGACCCCACAGGCCACAACCTCTTGGTGAAGATTTTGGCCTCAATTCCTAACTGCGGCCTCTTCTCTTAACCTTTAGGTCAGAACTTTGTTTGGACCGGTCTTTATGCCCATTTCTAATTCTTTCCCCGTTGCTGCTCTTGATGATATAGTTAGGTCTTAGTTTGTTAACAATACCTTCATATTGGACTTTCCTTTGACCCCCTTGATTGGTTTGATTCCTTAACCCCCCTCCCTCCCACAAACAAACAAACAAAGGAAGAAAGAAAAAGATAACAACCCATCTTGTGGTTCTTACTTTAATTTTATTGGAAAAACACTAGTTAATTATCACATACCTAATAATTACAAATAGGTAAATATAACACACACTCTTAAGTATATACTTCCTACGGTAGTAGTAAAAATTATTATTAAATTTTAGATAGATTACTATTGAATTTTGAATTCAAAAATAATTTTTTACTGTCATGTCAGGCAATATAAACTTAAAAATGTGAAAGTAGGAATGTGTGTAGCATTTTTCAACCTAATTTTCGGCATCAATGCAACTTGCATATAAGGAATAAAGACAAATATTGGATTTCAAAAATCTTCCTTTGGCACTTAATTCCTTTGTGCCCCACTGCCCCATGAGTGACGGTGCCTGCAGGGAGATCATCACAGATGGCATCACCCATGTGCCATAAGGGTGGAAGTCCCACAAGACATGCCACAATATATGGCACTCTACACATGGAAAAATTATGTTTACACTATATAGATGCATTTTATTCCTTTATTTAAGACGTAATTTCGATCTTGATAAAGAAGTCACGGCAGTTGCGTGTGCATTAGCAATTGCATGTTACAGCAATCACAAATTAAAAAAAAAATAATAATAATAATAAAATAAAATATAAATTCTGACTTTCTTTTGTTCAATTGACTTTGATTTTCAGTAGTCAAGTCTTCTATTCTATGTATTTCATATGAAGGTACTTAGGTAAACAGAATTTTAAATCACAGAATTCAAGCTTGAAGAAATAATTAATCCATGTCTGGAAATTTGCATTTTGCTCGTAAACTGTACCATTGACGTACCACGGATAATCCTCAACTGTATTAATTAGTTAATTCTAGTGCATGTCTAATCATGTACTAAAGACTCCCGATCGGTAGTTTCCATTCGGCCCATTTGTAATCATAATCGTTAGCATCAGCTTTTCTAAATCTTATTTTATTTTTTAGATGTAAAATGTAAAATTTAAAAAGCCTATTGAATCAAATTCGCTTATTGTTCACAAAATTAATTAAGAAAACACAAAAGAAACCAAAAGTTGTACCATAAATCTAAAGGAGTAAAAGTGGTTCCTTTAACATTATTGTAATATAAAAAACTTTCTTTTTTTCTCTCTCATTTCTCTAACAGTTATTTGAAACAATATTTAAATAATTTCTCTTTCGTCTTTTTTTTTTTCCTAACATTTAATTTAAAGAATAATTAAATGGTATAGAAAAATAAAGTAATGCTAGAAGTCTCTTTTATGTCATTTTTGTGTCCCTCTAATAATAATGTGGCTTTTAAAATTTCAATTGGGCTTGTGATTGATCGTCACTATTGTCTATTGAGATTGATTTGATCAAATTGTGATTTTAAAAGTCACCTCATTTTTTGAGGAACATAAGAAAGACTTATAGAATTACTATAAAAGTGACTTCTAGAATTACTTAAGAAAAGGAAGAATATTCAAATGGCCAGTATAAGAAAGTGATAAGTGAAGCTATTGTGAAGTGCATTTAAATAGGAGAGCAAAAAGTAGTTTAATTCTCTAAATTGAGGAAAAGGTTTTTGCTTACGACTAATTCTTATCAGCTATCCTAATTCCCTTAATAGCTATATATTATTATAAATAACTGGGGATCGACTCGCCATCTTCAGCATCAAATTAAGCAGGTGCTTCTTTGAGAGAGAGAGAATGGAAGAGATCCATGTATTCACTAGTTTTATATTGTTTCTGGGGTTATTCACCACAAAATTTAGAGTAGCATTGGCTGATTGGCAACAAGCCCATGCAACTTTTTATGGCGGAAGTGATGCTTCAGGAACGATGGGTAAGTGCAACTTTTTCCCGTTTTAGAGCTTAATTATTAGCAACACTAGAAATTGTTTTTTGCACAACATGCATGGAGATATATATATATATATATATATATATATATAAGAGCTGATTTGGTGATCGACGATTGGTTCTCTTTAATTATTAGGGGGTGCCTGTGGTTATGGAGACCTCAACACCGATGGTTATGGCATCAAAACGGCAGCTCTTAGCACAGCTTTGTTCAACGATGGCAAGTCATGTGGTGGGTGCTATGAGATAGCGTGTGACGCGAACCAGGATTCCCAATGGTGCCTCAAGGGTACTTCTATTAAAATTACGGCTACAAACTATTGTCCCCCGAACTATGATCTCCCTAGTGATGATGGTGGTTGGTGCAATCCTCCTCGACCACACTTCGACATGTCTCAACCTGCATTTGAGACAATTGCCATTTACAGGGCTGGAATTGTACCTGTTCAGTATAGGAAGTATGCTATAGTTATAATAACTAACTTAATTTTAATTTGTTTATCATTCTTGATTATCTGCTAATTGCCGGCGTAATTGGTCTTTTTATGTTGGGATAATTTTATAAAAGGATATCAAATTATACGCCGTTTTTAGATAAAAGTACCGAACGAGCAAACATCTCAAATTGGGGTTTCTAAACGTCTCACTTAAAGGTATTCCGTTAAGATTTGCTGTTAAATCCTAATCGAGTACCCAAAATATCTGTCTTTTTTTAAAAAAAAAAAAAAAAAAAAATGCTAAGATTTAGGTGTTGGTCAGAATTTACAAAAATACTCATGCCTAAATCTTTGAAAAAAAATTATAATTTTTTTTGAAAAACAAATGGGTATTTTAAAAATTTTGGCAGGATTTAATAGCAAATCCTAACGGAGTACTCTTAAGTGAGACGTTTGGAAACGTAGATACTCAAATTTAAGACGTTTGTTAGTTCAATGCCCATTATACCCTTATCTCAAAACGGCGTATAATTCGATACTCTTTTATGAAATTATCCCTTCTATGTTTACCTTTGTTTATCGCATGCTTTTTGGTCTTTCTACTACTATACCTATGCCATGCAATATGCATACGTATTTATTGTACGACATAAATTTTAATTCACCAGAGTTGGATGCAAGAGTAATGGAGGCATTAGATTTACCATCAACGGGGGAAATTACTTCGAACTAGTGCTCATATCCAATGTAGGGGGAGCTGGAGATATCTCTAATGTTTGGATCAAAGCATCCGACTCAGATCAATGGGAAACCATGTCAAGAAATTGGGGTGCCAATTGGCAGAGTCTACGTTATCTCAATGGCCAGAGCTTGTCCTTTAGAGTCCAAACCAGCGATGGAGAAATCCGCGAGGCTCTAGACCTGGTGCCTTCTGATTGGAAGTTTGGCCAGTCCTTCAAGAGCGATGTTCAATTCTAATTCATTTTTCCTCTTTGGTTTTGGATCGCGCTCTACTGACGTGGCATTGCCCATCAATATTCCTTATATGGTTTCTAGCGTTATTTTTTCTGTATTATTTTCGAGTTGTACGTGGCTCAACCCAACATGCTAGGCAAAATATTATGTAAGCCGAGAAGCGTGGACTAAATATAATATAATATGTTCATATTCATAAATCTGAAGATTCTACTTTTATATTTTTTAACCGGTAAAGATGAATCAACAAAGAGAATGATATTATTCATCTTTTTCTCTGCCAGAGTTATTATTATTCTTATTGTTATTGCTCTAATTATTTTGTTATATTTACCCCCCTTCAATTAAATTTTAGGTTATTCTGCATTAAGATTGGATTTAAAGGCGAGACATTTACTTCTATAAAGTCCATCTTGGAATCGACCTTGAAATTATTGTTTTATGCTCTGTTTGTTTTAACGTAAAATGTTTTCCGCCGTAAAATATTTTCAACGAAACCACCGATGACAAGATTCTATCACTGGTCGGCAGGATTTCAGGGATGGAAGCCAAAATACGGCAATAGATTCGAACTACCAACAAATTTCAATACCCGGTGGTGACAAATTCTCACAAATGTACGTGCAAGAAATAAGAGTTTAAATCTAAAAAACGTGAAAACCGTAAATCGTTTTTCAAAAATTAAAGAGATTTTTACGGTCAAATTGAAAATATTTTCTTGTTGACCATAATTTTCAGTTGCACCAAACAAACGGAGCATTAGTGGGAATAGATGGTCTATCTATTATATAGAAGGATGAATCACATATTGACCTTCAAGACCATTTAGTATGCCACCAATAAGATGTCGAAAAGCAGAAAAGATCACAAAACAAACCCACAAGGACAATGTTTGACTTGAGAAGTTGAGATACAGAAACAACTGGTTTTCAGGGCTTCTTAATTAATTAGGTTCCATATGTAGCAAGTAAGCAAGTAGCAGTGATTTCATCCTAGTAGATAAAACCTTCCCCATGCAAGCAACCCACAGTAAACATCCAGACAACAGCACAGCACAAATTGCAATGCATGGAGATTCGAAGCAAACGGACATTGTGGATGCTTACCACTTACCTGTCTCAAAACACCTATATAAGTACCTTAAAAATCTTGCTGACTAACCTTAACGCTAAAGCAAATACTGCAAATCCTTTGGCAAGAATGCATCTCTCCATCGTAAACTGGAAAAACTAGAAAATAGAGATCCAGATCAATGTACAAAAGCATTATGTATTAACGTTGAATTTAGACTCGAGGGTTGACAATGCAAAAAATTGAAAAATGATAACCCTAAATTGATAATTTTTAAAGTTCATGAGTAGCAAAAGTAGTAAAATATCGTAGAAGTGGTAAGTAAAGTTTTTCCAATATACTTTTTTGTTTGTTAAAACAGGAGTTGGACCCATCAGTTGACATCCGCATAATACAAGTACGTAGATCTACTCAAATAATGTACAGTTAGTAACTTAGCATATCAAAAGATTAATGGTACCAACAATTTCTGCAGCAACAAGTGTAATGTGTCACTTAATTTAACAACCGGGAGCTGCAAATGTAGCATAAATGACATGTCATAGGACACAAATCAGTACAAAAACCATTCTCGCAACTTAGCTATAGCTGCAATTGCGACAAGAATCAAGTGCAAGTTATCTCCGCATCACACGGTGGCGTTCTCGTTTGCGAAAGCGCTCTAGCATGAACTGATCTGTTGCAGCTTGCCTTTGTCCTGCTGCATCTGTGCCAGTCTCATTTTGTTTGGATCCAGCGCCATCATCCTGTACACTTCTGTCTTTGTACAGCTCAGGATGTTCTGCGGATTTACCATTTGTTGTCAGAAAAAGGTAAATGGTTCAAAAGAATAACAAGGTAAAAGGCCCAAATAAAACTGCAGACTAATAAAACAGATACAATACAGAAAAGTTGAATAAAAGGTTGACACTTACAAACCAAACCAATCCAGACTAACCTGGCCTTTCACCTCCCTAGTTTTGTGGGAAGTCAATCAAAGGTAATGTACTCATATAATTGATAGTCCGTTTGCCCCTTCGCAGGTCAAAGTGTATTTTTAAACAAAATCATGGAAAGTGTCCTACTTGAGAATATATTTGAAAAAAATGACGGTTGAAAATATGAAAAAAATAATAATAATAAATTTTTTTAAAAAAAAAATCACATTTTCAAATCATAGGTAAGGGGATGCATTTTTAAAAAAAGCACAATTTTGAAGGCTAAACTGCAAATTTACCAAACACTTAAATACGTTTTTAAAAATTACGTTTTCATTAACTATGTTTGGAAATTGCAATTTTTTTTTACTGTATTGAAACCGCTAAACTAAACAGACACTAAAACTGGCTGGATTTGCTACCATTCGAACGGCCCACAAAAATAAGAAAGAAGAGATAAAAGAAGCAAAGATAAGCAACCTCTTCTAAGTTTTTCAGCATAATCCCTGCCACGTTGGAAATAATCAGCACTGTAACTTGATGGAATGGTAAATTCTGATTTCGTCCGACCCATGAGCCTCCTCTCTTGCAGAATCTTTTTGGCAGCCTCTGTTTCCTCGATATTTCTCAACTTGTATCTGCAACCGTTCAAAACAAAGAAAGAAATCCAATTGACAATTGAACAGGGCTATAATAATCTCTTTCTTTATGCATGTGGTTATAATCATGACTGTCTCATGATGGCAGTAATGCACCTCAAGGCCAATAGACCAGTCTTGTTAAGGAAAATAGAGATCAAAAGTAGCATTGGAAATATACAAAAATGGGCAGACAGATGATAGAAAATAATGATAATACATATCCTGTGGAGAAGGAAAGGAAATTGGGCATACTCAATAGGAAGCTGAACCTCAGCGATTCCAGTGGTCCACTGAGTAGAGCTTTCTTCTGAGTTTCGTCTCTTCACCTGCCAGGAAAGAATAGGGCAAGGCAATGAGAAAGGCAAGGAGAGGATCTGGTAGCTAATCCTAGTAAATGGGATATACATACATTCTTCGTTATGTCTAGTTTGGCCCAGTGCATATGTCCACGTGCTTTTGGTCCATAAATAAGTAGAGCAAATAAAGTAGTAAAAACATTCATAAGTCTAAATATTTATCCACTGATTTGATTCTTGGAGTAATATTAGAAGTTGTCAACTATGTGACAGCCGTACGCCAACCAAAGCATGGAAGGGGAACATTTTGGACTAAGGAAAGTACAGAGAAGATGGAAGACAATGAATGAGTCACCTTCAGATGGTCAGGGATTTTGTATAATTCATCTTCAGCACGCTTTAAGTCGTTCTCAACTTGGTCTGTCGGATCAATTTTCCTGCCCCTCTTCTTGGCCAATTCTTGTTCAACGTACTTTAGCCTATGCAAATTCAAATTTAGATTAAATTTTTTTAAAAAAAGTGGCAGCATTTGAGCGTTCATAGTACTCATACAAGATTATAAATATATATAACTGGAAGAGAAGAGAAGAGATGAGATGAGATGAGATGACATACATATTGGGATCTTCAACCATGACAGCAGTTTCCTGGGCGAAGTTGTCGTGGAGAACCAAGTCTTCCTTCTCGGCGTCAGGAGCACCGGCAGCGTCGTTCTTAGCACTGTCACGATGGCCGCCGACTTTAGCAAAGCCAACCCCAAACCCTACACCTGGAGAGCCCGTTGTTTTTGAAGACGATGACGATGATGCATTAATAGAAACTGCAGGGATCCCTGACTTCCTCTCCCTCTGTTTCTGCAGGAATTTCACCTCCTCCAGTGTCATCCTATTCTCTCTAACTAGAGTTAGTGATAAAATCCAAGGAATCATTGAAAGAAATAATCTAGTAATAAAATCCAAATTATAAATTGGAAAGAAACCCTATACCTCCTTTCTTGTTCGTCGTCGGATATGACATGAGGGTCTCCCTCCCCTTCTGCTCCTTCCTCTGCCCTTCTCTTCCTGAAATTCTTCTTCCTCTGCAGCTCCATCGAACTCAGGCAAACCCCGACCCTCAATTAATATATATATATATATAAATATCCAAAAAGTCCTCACTTCTTCCTCTCAGACTCAGATTCCGCTCTTCCAAGTCGAGGCCCGAGGGAGGATTTGCCCCTTTTTTCGAGTGCACATATTCACGATTACGCGTGCGGGCGTGCCCTACTAGAACGCACCGTTTCTGGCACTTCCCTCAAAACGCATACCTTTCCACCGTTTGGATATTTATTATTTTATTTTATTTTATTTTATTTTGGGAGTAGTCACTAGCCATTCATTGAGATTTGTGGGTTCTCCATTAGCTTTAGAGTTTTCTAAACTTAAACACCAAAATGCGGTTCCACTTTACCTCCCCTACCCTACCATGAAATTTATGTTTTAACCACAACCACTATCCATAAAATTATATAAATTTATTTTGTTAGCATAAAAGATGGCCAAAGTCATTTTCATTCCAAATTGTTGTACCAAACTTCACTGGTTTATTATTATTATCCAACTAATCACCCACAAAATTCTTATTATGAATTCACAAGTGCTGTACGTATCCATGTCTAATCACGTATCATACCGCAAATAACAACTATTGGCAGACCAAATTCCTCTTTCCCCCTTTTTCCCTTATTTGAATAGAAGAAGAAAAAAAAAAATTATATTGGCATACCAGAAGAAAGTCGCCAAATTCTCGGTTTTAAATTACCTTTTTTATTCTTCTCTTCATAATAAAAAAAAAAAAAAAAAAAAAAAAAAAAAATTACATTTTTTATTCTTAAAGTACCAAAAAAAAAAAAAGACCCAAACATTACTTCCCCAGGGAAATTTTAAGCTCTCTGCAGCTTATATAATTTGACTTAATTCTTCTTGGGAGCAAGCTTCGACTTGATTTTGTCAATCTCTTTGGTACCAACCTGAAAGGCTTTTGTCAACACATCGTCTGGGACGGAGGGTGTCGCCGTGAAAAGTGTTGCAGCAATGGATTGGGTGCCAGGCAATTGGCTATTGAAGGCGGAGATCACAGCGGCGGCCTTGTCGCCATTGTTCTTCTGAAAATGAACGAGAGCCTTTGGGAACACGAAGATTTCACCTTTCTTGATTGTTTTGGAGATGAGCTTGTTTGCTGTAGTGATGAAGCCTACGTCCAATTCGCCATCAAGCACGAATACAATCTCTGTGGCACGCGGGTGCGTGTGAGGAGGGTTAAGCCCACCAGGTGCATAGTCAATGCGCGCCAGTGACACCCCCAGGGTGTTGAGACCTGGAATCTTGTCCACGTTGGCCACTGTTACAATTGACCCAACTGAGTTGTTAACTACTCCTGGCTTAGCCAAGCCGTCGAAGAAGAAATCAGCTGCCGTAACATTTGCCTCCTGCTTGCATGCAAACCCGTTTACCTTTAACCCTATTACATATATATAATAAGAAAACAAATCAGTCCAATGATTTGGTCTTAGCAGTTGAAAACAAAAAAGCTCCATGTTTTCATTCAGTCGAGGCTACCAAATCAACATATTATTATACCTGAAGAGGGAACAGCAACGCAGATATCCTGCAGGGTGTCAGGATCAGATGCAACGGTACTGGAGATTGCAGTAAAGACGATCAGATATGCAACAACATTAGCCACCATCCTTGGAAATTTGAAAGGGATGGCAAAGAGCTCTTTGATTGATATATATTAGTGAAACTAAGAAAATTAGGGTTGAATCTTTGGTTTGAATATGGAGAAAGAATGGGCAGGCTGCTTTATTTATATACACATACAAAGAACGAATGGTTATTGGTTACAGATAGAGAGAGAGAGAGAGACTCTGAAGTCTGATGTGATGCTCAAGCAGAGAAAAGGATTTCAACTTAAATGACAAGCAATCCGAATGAATGAAGAGCCATATTAAAATTGTTATTTTTTTTTTATTATTATTTGTTTCATGGAGCAAAGAAATGATGATTGAAGAAGAAAGTTACGTACATCATAATGTTTCTGGTTTCTTTTGTTTGTTGTTGTTGGTGTTATTATGATAGACTGTTTGTGTTGGTTAAACTTCACAAATCGAAGCAATATAGGTGGGAAAAGCAAACTGCCAGCCTAGCCTTCCGGCTTTTAAAGAGTAAACTTGCTAATTAAGAGACAACTTGATCAATTAAACCAAACACGTACAAGTGCAAATTCAACGAGGTCAGGTTGTTCGTTGTTGAGAGATGGTAACGTGATAACTTATAAAGGACATAAAGCAACTTTGCTCCGTACAGTCAAAAAGACGTCGCAAAAACATTTTGAACAATTTATCGATGAAATAGTAGGGAGGGGAACATTGCCATCACCCACCGACCAAACTTAATTCAAACAACTCGCCGCTGAGGTACACAGCACAACTACTGCTTTGTTTCGCCTTCACTTTCGTAGTACTAGCTGTGTATTTATTTCAAAGTTTCTCGAACAGAAGTTAACTTTGTGTATAATCAAAATAAACATAGTTTAGTCTTTGTCATGCGGAGATGTATACTAATTCTGAATACTAGCATTAATTAGATAAAGGACAAAAGAATAGAAATTTTCCTCTTGCCTTATCCAAATTAATGTGTTTTGGCATCTAAAGTAGCATAAATTACTCTCGCAATGACATTGTTGCACAATATTATTATTGGATAGAGAGCCCCCTTGGCCTATGATACGGATGGACTGTAAAACTTTTGCAACCTCCAATGAGATATTGACACATCATTTAAACACATAATAAACATTAAACATGAAAATACCGGATTTTATACCAAAAAAAACAAAACCAATGGACAAAAGAGTACTTTTTGAGTTTTCTTTTTTGCAAAGACTCCATTAGATCTTTAGTCGTCTCTGTCTCTGCGCCTTCTCCTTCTCTTAGCCAGTTATACGACTGAAACAAGGATTCAAACGCCTTCTCTTTTTTCGGCAAGTTTCCCTGTGCTTTCTCTTTCTCATTCTCCATCCTTGTTGCAAGGAACCTCAAGAATCTGCCAAATCCCTAGCCACCGCCAGAATCTGCTGAATCTGTAGAAGACCACCACCCAAGACCATTGTATTCCGATGAAGTTTCTTGCCTCCCTCTCTCTCTCTCTCTCTGTGTTTCATTTGGGTTGTTTTTCATTTGCGGGGTGATGAAGGACTTCATCAAGCATAAATTATAGGTTTCACTACTACTCATTTCATATTCCAGAATTGCTTAGTAACTCCCTTCCAATGTCATCGTAATTGCTAGAGCTTTCAGTATCACCTTTGCTCAAATATATGGTTACAAGAGTATATTTCCTTCATGCCAACGGTTTTTAGTGTTCTTTAACTTATTTAAGTTGTACGTTGAGACTCTTATCATGGATTTTGTCATTAGCCATGACTTACAAGTTTCGGTTGATGTATAAGGCAACTGCCCATCCTCTTTGTTAATCTGTATTTATGCAGAAAGTTCATTTAGCAGAGAAGACAGTATGAGCAAGACCTCCACGGCGAGTTTGAAGATCGGCAAGGTAAAAGTCTTGAAATGAAGGGTCTACTATCTAGAAATCGTCATTCTTTAATTTGTTTCAAAGGATTTGGTGTTTTCATGTCTATTGTATTTTTTTAATTTTGAATGACTTGTCCAATTATAATTGGTTGCTATAAAATGAGGAGTTCACAGCCCATCCGAATAAAAGGTATTCCCTATTGGATAATGCAACAGCTAGAGAAATTGAAATTGAAGAGGCAATCCATTTGGTCTTGAGTGGATTCGGATCGACTGTAATTCTTATGATATTTTATTCAACGCAATTTTTTAAAATCTTGACTCTTTTTTCGTAGTGAAAAGCCAAGATTTTGTTACACTATCAATCTACTAAAAACCCTGAAACAATGTTTAAAAGCATTAAAAAACAAAAAGATGAGTAACATGGTTAGATCATCCTGCCCTCTATTACCAATCTTAAACATAAAGGAGGAAGAAATAAATAAAAGGAAAACTTCTATTTCAAAAAATGTCCAGACACTGATTCTGATTTCTGAAATGCATAAATGATTTACTCCTTGCCTGAAAATTGTGACATTGTTGATGCAATGTGCCAATGTGAAATAACCTAGCAGAGAGAGAGAGAGAGAGAGAGAGGAACCAAAAAAGACAAAAAATAAATAAAAGAAAGAAAGAAAAGAATAGATGTAAACAATTATCCAGATGATCTCCAGATCCTTCCCTCCAGTGAAACAACCATAACAGAAACATCATCATGATATTTGCGTCGATCCCCATGAGGAATATCCAGCAGTTCATGAAAATCCATTCCTGCAAACAATCATCAAGAAGCACTCATAAGAATGAGAAAGAGAAGAGCAGACATCAGTTACTACCATTTTCCATTAAAATTTTCTTTCATAGCATTTTTCCCCTATCGGTTCTTAATTTGGGAAACAAAAGCTCAAGCAAGAGAAGTCCACAAGTGCCTCAATTTGAGGAGGGTCCTTTTTTTTGTAAATTTTTAACGTACAAAGTTGTCCGGGGTCAATTCTCTCTCTGTACACCAAGAGCGTAGCATCTCTAGCTTTCAAATAATGAAGCAACATAGCATACACAACGATATCAACTCTCCCTGTACTGACTTAGAAAAGTCTAACAAATTATACTATGGTGACAGAAATTTGAGCAAAGAAATGTGCTTAACGAACATACAAAAGGAAGGTGTGCTACCTTGCAATCCATGCATATCAAACTGAAAAAGACTACATTCTACTAACTGTCATCCCACAGAAGATTTTTCTTTTTCTTTTGCTTAATTAAGTATTATCCAATCAAAACTTACATAAAGTGCTAACAAAATGAAAAAGACTAGTACATCAATCAACTGACCATTCTTTTTGGCAGCACGGAAGAGAAGCTCTGCGATTAGGTACTGAGCAGGATCCCCTTCAGGAACATTTTCCATGAACCAAGTGACATGAGCAACTACCTCTTCGTTGCTGAAGTACTGGTAAAGTCCATCAGAGGAGAGTACCAGGAATCGATCACTCGAGGAAAGTCGGTGGTGAATAAGGGAAGGAATGCAGCTGACATAAGGAACAGTTCCCAGATAATCAATCCGAAACATCTCCAGTAGAGCCTCGTTACAAGTTGGCTGCACCCAACAAGTGAAACCATAAAATTGTTCAATCAATTCTACATAAATGCAATGACACAAACCTAAATAAAAGAGATGGGTTGTAAATGTATGATCTGCAAAGGTAGACATCAATGACACTCCTTTCAAGGAAATGAAGGATGCACAGTAGTCTTAGTTCAACACTTCATATGATCTCAACTTTATTAGAGTCCCATATTATGCCTGAAGATGCATTATAAGCCAAGTAACTCTTGGAGAAAAACATAACCAGATGGAAGCAAACAAGAATAAACTGTCTAACATGGAGCTTAAATTCAGACAATTCAAATAAATGAGTATCATTTAGAAGATCCTCGCCTTAAAGTCACACCATTTATAGTTATCTGCACTGTGAAAGATAGCCTACAGTGGACCATGATTACACGGTATAAAGCTGTCATGATCAACTTCTGTTCAGAAAAGGTCCCGACGCTTTAACCACCCAACTTTGGGCCTAGTTAAACAACTGCACAATTCATATATTCCACAGCAAAATATTATGAGATATTGTTTAGATATGCCACCATCTGTTGAACTGCTTTTGCACAAACATCCCACAGAATGTCACCCAACAATGGGCACACAGTTTCAGAGACTGACGGCTGAAAGAGAAATTGTGTGACCGTTATTGTATGTTTGGATAGTGTCAGCAAGAGTTTGACGCAGCACAAAGACTTGGAAATAACGGTTTCACTATGATAAGTTCCACAGCAAAAGCATATTTGATAACTCAGTCAGAATTCTACATTTATTACCACACTTGCATTTAAGAGGCACTCTTTCTGATATTACAATGTTCTTCTGCTTTCCATGAGGCATACTAATAACTAAAAGCATTTATGTTATTGATCCTTAGGAGACATTATATGCATGTAAAATCTTGTAGAGTTGTCCAAGATGGATTACAGCAAATAGACGGGCTTTTTTCCCCTTCCTGAAAAGTGGATATAAATCAAAATGTAAAAGCATACGCTAGCAGATTCGTTATATACAGGACCATAGTGACACAATTAAGGCATGAGATTGCCCAAATCAAGTTCAACTTGATTCAGCACACACCACTGGTAAGACTACAAAATCATGATCTATGGTTTGACCACTGTTTCAACCAGGTAACTCCAACATCAAGGAAGAAAGACAAAAACAAGAGAAGTGTACATATCAAAATTTATCAGTGAATATATAAGATTTGTTCCAAACTGTCATTTTATTTATCGCTTTTGTCTTTTGCTATCATTTTTATAGGTAGATTATAGTTGTTTTTTGTATTAGTAAATAACTCCCTCACAGGATTTGTACCTGTCCACTCAGCCACCATCTATTCTTATGGAAGAATTATAGCATCATCCGGCCAAAAGGCCACAGGAACTATTAGTCTATTATTGGTTAGCATGTGTGAAAATTAGATAATACTGATGTGAGAGAAAAACAAAAGATAAAAAGGATATTGAGACATGAGTTTAAATGAGATTGAGAATTCTTTTGGGTTTTGGGTATTGTGGGTGCTTTCTAGCAGGGAGGATTTGACAAGTCGTTTTGCTGTTTTTGGGTTCTAGGTTTGTAAGAGTTCTATTTTATATTGCATGTGTATGTAGGGGCGCCTTACGCTTTTTTAATAAAGTTGCATTATTACTTATCAAAAAAAAGATTGAGAATTCTTTGACTATGAGAAAAATGTTCAACTAATAAGACAAAATTTGGAAGAGGTAGTTTGATTGGGAAAAAAAAATGCCTCTTTCTGAATAATATAATGTATGCATCATTTTTCGTGGTTGCATTTCATCCTCCATTCTCCAGAATCTAAGCAACCTTGCGAGTTATGCCAAGCATATGTACAAAGGCACATATGGACATGGATAATATTTGCATACTATAACTGCAATTGTGCTGAAGCATTCAAAGAAATAAAAGTTCCTAAGATTGTTGTGTGGCCAAGAAAGAACTTTTCAGATAGGTTAAATTTACAAGAGCAACTGACCCTCTTCAGGAACCCAGCACCAAATGCTCTGGTAACTTTCAATTGCCCCTTCACTCGATCATTAAATACAGCCTGGTTGTCATCCGGATGTTCAGCCCTAATTCTAAAAACTTCCTGCAAGACAATAGAAAAGATCTCAATTTGTTGGTACATAAAAACTTCCTGCAGCACAAATTTCTCTTCCTTGATCCATTAACTAAAATTTAATTTGATTGTGTCATAAATCATAAATGAAAGTAGATTATTTGAGTCTATCGTAATTGATGAAGAAAACTCCACAAAACTAATCGGTTGAACCACTAGTAGTAGGGTCATTAAACGAACAGAGCCGCTTGCGAACAGGCTTGGGCTCAACTTAGATAAACTCGACTCGGTCTCGGTTCGTTTAATAAATGAGTCAATTGTGAACACAAAAATATACTCGATTATTAAACGAGACACACTCATATAAGCTCAACCCATTAGCTCGTTCGTGTATATATATATAAGATTGTTATACCTAGTAATATCCTATATATATAATTATATACTTCTAGACTTATACACTTAAGTATAATAATATACTTAGTTATTTATGCTTATATATTAACTGTAGTCTATAATTCTATGATATAATTACTAGTGCTTACATATTAACTAGTTAGTAGCTACATGTTATACTATAGTAACTATTGTATAATAGGTATACTAATTAGTACTTAGTAGTTACATATACTAGTAAGTAGTAACATGTATAATATGTTAATATATATATACTATTGTATAATGTGTATGCTATATTACCATGTATAGTATAATATCCTAATACTAGTAAGTAGTTAGTAACCATATGTAATATGTTATAACTTATACCCTAGTTACCCTATATAAGTATTAAAGTATATAACATATGGTTAACTATAGTTACATACTATAGTATATAATATGCTTACATATTATTTACTTATACTATAATTATATATAATATACTAACATATTCGCTAGTTAGTTATCCTAGTTACCCTATATAAGTATTAAAGCATATCTTACGTACTATATATTTATACTATAGTTTTTTTTTAATAAGTAAAAGGAATTCATTCAAACCCAACAAGCGCATCCAAGTACACAAGTATACAATAGAAGCACCTAAAAAAAAAAAAAGAGAGAGTCATGAAAACTAGAAATGTGAAAACAATCATAAGCAGCTATCCACTAAAACAGGGTATGGAAAAATAAGGCATTTAGATCCGCCACCGTCCTCTCAATGTCTTCAAAACTCCAGTCATTTCTTTCTGTCCAAATGCACCACATCAAATAGAGCGGGATCATCTTCCACAAAGCTTCACTTCGAGAATTATCAATCTTTCTTCAAAACAAGCAAGTAGACCTCTCACCCGACAAAGTACGACCTACACTAAGCCGCATAAACTGAAGATAAAGTAAGGCACTAGCTATCTTGCAATTGAGTAAAAGGTGATCAATGGTTTCCCTACACTTCTTACATATGCATCACCAATCTACTACAACGATTCTCCACTTTTTTAAATTATCCACTATAAGGATCTTACCTAAAGCGGCAGGCCAAACGAAGAAAGCCACTCTCAAAGGGCCTTGCTCTACAAAATACACCTTCAAGGGAAGAAAGAATTGCACCTTTGGGGAGGAGACCTTGGCTATTAGGGATGCCATGGTAGAAGATTTGATGCGAGACAAGATGATAGTGCGCCAGAAGTCCAAAGGCAAGAGGAAGCTCCTGAATTTACAAAGCTCCATCAATTATAGCGACGTTGAAGACTCCTCTAGGCGTAGGAAATGCAAGGTTCACATGATGTAGGGTAGTGAGCCTTTGTGGGTTTTGTGGGTTGTCTTGCAAGTCCTTGGTTTTTTCCTTGCGTTTTTGTTTGAGTTCCTGTGCGGGTTGTTTTTGGGTGCTCTTTATCAGGTTCTAGGGTTTAGGTTGTGGGTTTTGTTGGGTTGTTGTGGGTTACCTTTGGTTGTTCCTGTGTATACTTCATTTGTATTTAAGGGCGTCTTACGCTTTTTTTCCTTAATAAAATTTTTGCTTACTTATCAAAAAAGAATTGCTACCATGGGGAATTAAGACATTATAGAACGATTTCACATTAAACAACACTTTCTTGGAGAGTTTCCAATAAAGCTTGTCAACACCATCTTGTTCCAACTTAATGGAATATAGCTGATCGAAAAATGAGTAGAAGAATTCCAACTCCCAATCATGCGCCGCTCTATCAAAAATAACGCTCCACTAAAGGGAGCCATTAGAGGACTAAAGATGAACTGCAACAGAAGCATCCCTAAGGCAACCAATGCTATACAACTCCAGAAACACTGCCTTAAGGGACTGTTCCCCCACCACATGCTGTGCCAAAAACTAATCTTGGAGCCATCACCCACCTTGAATCTAGAAAATCTAGAGAACTCCCATCATTTCCTAATGAACTTCCAGAAACCCACCCCATAAGACCCAGGGACTTCATTAGAGTACCACTCACCCTACTGAATGCCATATTTAACAACCACTACCCTTCTCCAAAGAGCCTCTCTCTCATAGGCGTAACGCCATAACCACTTCCCTAGAAAGGCTCCGTCGAACATGTGCAAATTTCAAACCCTCAAACCCCCATCAATGATCGGAGAACATACCTTAGGCCATCTCACTAGGTGGAATTTGACCTCTTCACCCATACCTCCCCACAAGAAATTCTACTACAACTTCTCAATTCGATTGGCGATGCTAGTCGGGAGGGGAACAACGACAAGCAGGTAGGCAAATTATATAAAGTTCTCTGATTAAGGTAATCCTACCATTTTTATGTTAAATCACCATTTATCCTAAAAACTTAAGCTGGTAGGAAGAGATGAATTTAATCATTTAAGTTATATTTTAACACTCCCCCTTACATGTGGGCCCTCCTAATATGTGAGACCCAACACATAGAATATTTAATTGAAATGAAAAGCAAATGACAAAGATAAGGTCGAACTCAGGACCTTTGACTTTGATACCATGTTAAATTACCACTTATCCCAAAATCTTAAACTAATAGGAAAAGATGAATTTAATCATTTAATTTATATTCTAACACTTTAGACAATTACAACCGCTTCCAACCAGCCAAACAACGGTTCACCTTCTCAATAATGCCATTCAAAATAGGTTTGGCTTTAAAAGAAGCACCCAATGGAAGACCAAGGTACTTCATAGGCAAAAATGAAACCCTGCAACCCAATTGCCAAACCTTCTATGTTATTGATCAAACGTGCATGAACCAATTCTAACTTTGCCAAATTGATCTTCAAGGTTGAGCCAACTTCAAAACATAAGAACAAGCATCACAAATGACAGAGGTGATCTAGGTTTGCCCCACAAAAATTAACATGTCACTAGCAAACAGAATATGAGAGATATCAAACCCACCAACATTCCCAGTCCCCACAGAGAAGTCAAACAACAAACCCCCACTCACTGCAGCATAAATCAACCTACCCAAAGCCTCCATCACAATGACAAACATTAGTGGAGACTGAGGACTCCCCTCTCTCAAGCCACGGGAACTACTAAAAAAACCTAGTGAAAGTGTCATTCACCAACACAAATAAAAAATAAATAAATAAATAAAAGAACCAACGAGATACAATGGGCTATCCTTGTGATCTAACATTCTTGCCAATAAATTATCCTCATTTTGTTATGGATTGTAATCTCTAATAAAAAAATATAGCTCAATGAGCAAAAGCTCCTGGCCCCAGAATTCTTCAGAATAAGAGCGATGAATGTAGCGTTTAGGCTTCTTTCAAAATTCCCTCTAGCATGGAAGTCACGAAAGGCCTTCATAACGTCTTCTTTTAAAACATCCCAACAAGCTTGGAAGAACGTCATAGAGTAACCGTCAGGGCTCGACACCTTGTCACCATTCATATCTTTCACTACCTCCAAAACCTCCCCTTCATCAAAATCTCTCTCCAGCCAATTAGCCTCAACCACCAATAAAGTCAAAAGAAAGGTCGTCCAACATAGGCCACAACTGAATTGCTCTGTATACAAATTTTTGTAAAACTAGACAATGTGCTCACTAATTTCCACCAGTCGTTAAAAATTGTACCATTAGTTAACAAAGAATCAATGGAGTTCTTTCTTCTATTAGATTTGGTCATTATATGGAGAAAAAAAAAAAAAAAACCTTTGTGCACCTCACCCTTCCTTAGCCCTAAATTTTTGCTTCCAACTCACCTCCTCCATGACAGTGGAGCTCTCTATCTCACTTAACGCCTTTGCCTTTTTCAATCTCTCCTTGTCACCTAATGCCCTCTCTTCTTCAAAGATTGCAAGAACTCGTAACTCTTCCAAATGGATCTTTTTCTTACTCCCTACATTGCCAAACACCTCTTCATCCCATCTTCTTATATCAACTTTCAAAGCCTTAAGCTTGCGGGCCAAAATGAAGCTCAACAAGCCTTGGAAGTGATAAGAGTCCCACCACTGTCTCACCCTATCCACAAAACCCTTAGACTTTAGCCACATATTTTCAAATTTGAAATATCTACTACCCCCTTGAGAGTCACTACAATCAAGAAGGATCGGAAAGTGGTCCGAGCCCAATCTAGGAAGCCTCCTCTGGGACAGACTATGAAACTGGGCTTCCCAAACTGGACAAACAAGAAATCTATCAATCCTTGACCAAGAGGGCGTCTCCGGATTATTCAACCAAGTAAACGTTCTACCAACAAGAGGGAGGTCCATCAAGTCGTGATAAAAAAATGAAATTAGAGAACTCAACTATAGCTGAGCAAAAACAGGCTTCTCCCGATCTCTCATTAGGGAAACAGGTCACGTTAAACATTCCCCCCCATCCCTCCCACCCAATGCACCAAGGCAGGTTCCACTAACTGAGCAAACCAGCCAATTCATCCCAAAGAAACCTTTTATCACTGTAAGAATTAGGACCACAAACACCCGCAAAAGTACAAGAGAAGTGATCCTCAACGTTCCTAAATGAAACAACTAGAGTGAATTCCCCACACACTTGTCAATGTTTTCTACCATCGTCCTATCCCACATAATCAAAATGCCCTTTTTGAGGCCAAACAACACCAATCTACATAATGGCAACCCCACAAACTACGCACTACACTATGAGACATGACCTCTAGCTTAGTTTCTCGAAAATAGACAATATCAACTTTCCACTCTCTAAGTAAGTTCCTCACCCTCAGGCATTTATCCCCCTCATTCAATCCTCTCGCATTCCAAGATAATATTTTAGGCTTCATTAAAAATTGAGAAAGTTAACCTAGTTACCCTATATAAGTATTAAAGTATATCTTACATCTTATATATTTAGACTATAGTTATATATAATATATTAGCTACTCACATATGCTATAGTTTGTAGTTATAACTTATGGTTACCTATTGAGTTATAGCTATATACCATATTATATAAGATGTTTACATTAACATATTATATAATTAAACTATAGTTATATATAATAACATTTTTTTTGTTTTGATAAGCAAGAGAAATTTTATAAAAGATGAAAGCGCCTATGAAGATACAGGGAGTATACAAAAGGACGCAAAAACAGAGAAATAAGAAAAAAAAAAAAAAAAAAAAAAAAAAAAAAAAAAAAAACCTACAAAGACCCAACCACAACAAAAAAACCCAAACACCCAAACACCCTCTATAACATTACATCATAGCAACCATCTTGCTTTTGCTCCGAGTAGAACCAAGACTCCTAGCATCATAATTGAAATCGCACTCAAGGTTTTGAAGTTCTCTATTCACTATGTAACAATATTTTTTATGTAGTTACTATTACACTAAACTGTTTGCATTTAAATATAATAAATTTGTATACATATATGATAATTAGCTATATATATTCATATTAAACCAATTTATTAAATTTTTCATTAAAATATCATATATGTTATATTTATAAATATATAATAGTATATAGTATATGAGTATAATATGTGGCCCAGAAACTTGCACGTACTCATCAAAAATAAAAGGCACTTGAGCATAATTGAGATGATGATGTTTGCTTAGCCGTGAGACATCAAGTTATATTCTTATGTACCATATTGTTCATCCTTCCAAAAATTTACCCAGTTAAATATCTGAATGGCATCATCTTCTACCAAACTATTATCAGCTGAACATCTAGTCCATTGAACAGTTCTGCACTCTTTCGGATCGAAACCACACAACCATAAACAATATTCCCTAAATTGAAAGTTGAATAGACTTATAGGAAGCCCCAAACGGAAGGCCTAGATACTTCACCTGCAAGGTGGCAACCCCACACCCTAAGATTTCGGCTAAACTTCCCACTTGATCTATAGTCCCACAAGATTAAATCTGACTTGGCCAAATTAACCTTCAAACCCAAAGCAGCTTCAAACAGAAGGAAAAGACTCCGCAAATAACTCAACTAAGAAGGACAAGCACTGCAAAAAATCAAAGTATCATTGGCAAACAGAAGATGAGAGAAAGTAGCATTGCCAACTTTGAAGCCTTCTAGCAGACCCCCACTGACCATAACAAAAATCATTCGACTCAAAACCTCCATCACAAAAACAAACAACACGAGTAAAAAGGGATCCCCTTGTCTCAATCCGTGGGAGCTACTAAAAAAACCATTAGGAAAGGCATTGATGAACACCGAGAACCGTACAGAGGAAATACAATGAACTATTCAAAAGCACCAAAAAAAAAAAAATAAGGGGCACCTTACGCTTTTAATAAGACTGATTATTACTTATCAAAAAAAAATCCCTCAATTGAAAGTGAATTATACAACAACTAAAGAAGAAGATAAACTGCAAATTAAAGCAAAGCAAAAGGTTCATTCTTTTCCATTCATCTAAACTATATACTCTGTGTATATATATATATATATATATATATATATATATATATATATATATATATATATATATATATATATATATATATATATATATATTTTTTGTACAAGCAAAAGGTTCATTCTTTTTCAGTCTCACTGAAGTCTATTTCCAGCGGCTTCAATGTATCGAAGACTGCATTTTCTTGATCTTCGGACAAATTTAACACAGAATCAAAGATGACACTTGTAATGGACAATTTTTGAAAACACAACAATCGTGCTTTCCAGTAATTCATGATCACACTGATGCGGCCCTTTTCCTTACAACCGGCCAGAGAACGTCGCAATTTTATTCATTGAGCTTCACTCATCAATCTTCCTTGAGATGAATTACAACAAATCATGCTCTTTGCTTTGCAAACCAAAGACTCTAGGCGTTCGCCTCACTTGCACCTGTCTTCAACAGAGGGATGATGCTCACCGGACACTCAAAGTCGATCAAAACCCTAGGAGTGGGAACCCTAAGCGAGACTTCAAAATCTTTGAACCAGCGCACCAGGACCAAAGGGACGAAATGGATTCTGGCACTGAACAGAGGCTTACTAATTTATCCTTTTCTCACAAGTCCCACATCGGAAAGGTGCAAAATAATCCCATAAGAGAATCCCTCTAAAAATGGAACCTAATGCATGGGTTTGCAAATCTAAATAACTTGTGCAAAGCACCCCTAGCTTGATGCATAAGTTAAATATTAATATTTGCCATATTTTTAACTTTCAGATTCTTAATTCAATTATTTAAGAATCCGAATTTATAATAAAAATATCTCGAGCTCAAGCCAATCTCGATTGGGGGCTCGGCTCATGACCCTTACAATGTTCGAGCCAAGCTCGAACAACTACCCGGCAAGCAAAGTTCGAACAAGTCTTCAAAACTCGGCTCAAGTTTGAGCCGAGTTTGGATACATGTCTAATGTAGTTGAGCCGAGTCCGAACATGCAATACTCGGCTAAGCACAACTCGACTACAACCCTAACAAGTAAGCATGGATTTGACAGCCAAATTCTGCCATTTAGATTTTTTAATGTTGTTTTTTAGAAGTACCATTTGGATTTAATTAACAGGCACAAAAGAAAGACCGGTTGTTGTTCGAGCAAATGTCTAACTATTGTTCCAGTGTAATGAAAAATAGTCGATAACCAAATGTCAAGTACATAAAAACTGCGAATTAAATCAAAGATGTACCAAAAAGGCAAGAATTTACAAGATCTATGCTCTTGTTTTCTCAGAATACCTGAACCAAAAAAGTAAATTCTAAGGTGGAGGACAGTTTACTAGGAATAGTCAATAAGTTCTATAAATGTGGCATTCAAATGCACAAATACTCTTGAGAACAGGGGTAAAGCACCGTTTTACAATTTACAAAATAACAAAGAAGGTAAGATAAATACATCTAGAGCCCTGTGGTCCCCTTGGGTTTCCAATCAATTGCACCCCTTTTTTTTTCTTATAAGTAAATTAAGTCTTATTGAAATCAAACACACTCGTTTTGTAACCAATTATTTTAGTCAACTATTTCCATCTATTTCCTGTTACAATCATTAACAGAAGTTAGTCACGTGAGATACGTGTGACTCCACACACACACTCACCAGAAACTTTCTTTAATCACATCTCCTGGTATACAACTATTCTCATGTGACTAATTTTCTTAAATGATATAAATGGAAAGTGTAAAGAAGTAGTTGATTAGAACAATTGGATACAATATCTATGTGATTAAAAGAAATGGAAACTCAAGCAGTGTTAATAGAATTGCATAAAACAACAAGGGGTACATAGGTACATTTTACGCAAAAAAAATATAATTGAGAAATGTCAAAGATATACACAAATCAAAATGAAATAAATATTTTATAGAAAAATCAAATATCCGTAACTAAATTGAATCGTTAAGAAAATTGGAAACGCACCTCTTCAACACTTGTGCTGTGATCGGTGGAAAGCTGTACTGCTCTCATTTTCAATCTGCATAACGAAATCTCTCTGCTTTTATTTATCTTGCTAACCTGACTGTTCTGATTATGCATTGGAGAATCCTCCGATATTCTGTCCAACTCCATGCGCACTAATGACTCTCTGGATCTATTCCTATGCCTCACATCAGGATAACGGTCATTCGGTCTTTCTTGAGCCAAGATCACGCGGCTATCCCCTAGGTTCATGACATAGACATCTTGATCCTTCATTAACATTACTAGAACACATGACCCCATCAAAGCAAGCTCCGGGTTTTTGTCAAGAGCCTTTTCCACCATTTCCATGTAAGCCTCTTCTGTCCTTTCAAGAGCTCGAGCCATCGCTCTTAAAACCGTATCGTGATCAATAACACCAGATTTGCATCTCCTAATAGGCCCTGAGGGCTCCACCATTCTATCGTCAACAAAAGTCTCCTCTCTGTGCCAATCATAACTCCAAGGAAAAAGTTTCTTACGCAAGGACTTTTGCCTTCGATACATTTTTCTAATCTTTGAACTGATTAACGACTTTTTAGTATTCTGCCTTTGGCTTGAAACAGAAGGAGCAGTTACAACGCCATGATTAGCGGATTCGACCCTAACCCCTACATCTTCACCCGAAATAGTGGGATCTTCACCCCGATGGCTACAACTCTCTCCTTGGGGGTCCAACGAGCAAGATCTTGCCTGATTTTCTTGTAAGTTTTGCCTAGAATCCAAAGTTTCTTGGCTCAATTGACAATCCCATGAAACCTTTCTTCGGTTCCCGACTTCTGAGACTAAAATAGAACCTTGTCCATCCCAAGACTCCATCTGAAGTAGCTCATAAAGCCGCATGCTTTTTCTGCCTTGACCACTCAAGTTTGCAGCTGGAACAGAAACAGCTGCAGTTCCTGAGATGCTGGGCTTTTCACAACTGGGTTTGACACCCATCCTAACTTCTTCATTTTCCTCAACTATTTCACAGTTAGACGATTGACCTCTGACAAATCGATGTCTGCATGCATCCTCTAAACCACAAGAAATTACTTGACTTGAATCAGGATTTGGCTGGTCCTCCTTGCTGGACTTTGAAGCTGCTTCTCTATGTCCAGCATTATGGGGTTCAGGTTTCAATGGATCAATAAGAGGTTTGTCTTCATAATCCCATAGCAGTCCTTCCAGTTCTCTGTCTATAGCTTTATAAAGATGGCTCATCAGAAAATCTGGTCCGTCTGGCCCACTAAAACCATCATATATCCCAATAAACAACCATCCTTGTTCTTCGGAAAGCACAACTTGAACTCTATCTTCACCAGCCTTGCCATGAGCCCATTGCAGGTTGTGAATACATCTATACTCCCCTTCAGATGGCACCCCTTCAGGACAGTTTCGTGAGGCATCTGCTCGAAACTTTGGCTCCTTAGGATGCCAGGCCAATTGAGACACCGGGTGCAAGAAAAACCGTTGCATCCAACCAGACCCCCCAGAATGTTTTGAGAAGGTCCGGGAGAAAGTGTTCCTCACAGGCCCGCTCACACTCCTCATGAGACGTTGGAGGCCTGGTCTTCTGCGTATGCGCGCGAGTGGTGCAGAGAAGTTAGATTTATCAGTAGCATCAAGTGGACCAGACATTACACCCTTCTCAATTGGCCCAGACATGAAACCACCTCCCCTTTCCAAAGGACCGGAAGCAAAACCTCTCTCAAGAGGCCCAGACATGAATCCATTCAATGGTCCAGAGCAATGAGGTACAGGCTGCAAAGGGATTGCAGCAAATGAGGAGGTACTTTCAAATGATGCAGCAGGCTCTTGGACATCACTGGCAAACAGTGCACTCTGGTTACCAGTCCGAGCCGTGGAAACATTGGCACTGACCGAAGCCCCTGAGATGGTTTTAAATGTGGTTTCTGGAACGCCCTTGTATGTTCTGTGCAACCCCGAGGCATCATCTATCATGTCATGTCTAAATGACCCACTTAACGTTTCAGAATCGAGGGTACTCGAATCAACAGTATACCTTTCAGAGTTTGATGGGGTAATGGCAGGAGATTCAAAAATTGATGGCCTAACGTAACAGAAGGAATGGCCTAATCCTTCATCTAGTGGCTCTAAGAACTCTAAATCAACACCATTTTTCCCATTGAAAGGCACAAAACAGCCGACAACACGAGAAGTTCCGTTGCCCATTACCTACTTTCACAACTTAAAACAGATACCTCTGAGATGGAGGGTTTGTACAACTATGCACCATGAACAAATATAGAATAAAAGAGTTGAGCCGAATTAGCAAAAGCCCAAGAAACCCCCCAACCACCTTATTATTGCTTTGGTGCCTATGCATCATCAAGTTCTCGGACTCAGAGCATCAAAGAGCCTCTAGTGTTTATCATACAACATAGACCCAACTTTTTGTGCATCACTCGGCGCAAACCAGCTAAATTCTCTCATCAATTAGAATAGCAAGCAGAAAATACCGAAACAAAGCAACAACTATAAACGGTAAAATGCCATGATCTGACCTTGTGGGTAGTGGTAAGGCAAGAATAAAGCAGTGGATCGAGCAGAGCCGAAAACAGATCTAGGAGCGCCAAAGGACAGTGAATCAGCGAATGGAACACATCAGAAGCAAAGAAAGACGCAAACCCATTTCAGATATATCTTTGTGGAATCTGACAAATATCCAAATAAGAGAAAGCAATACCCACATGATTGAATCATGCAGACATACACAACTGTGCAAGAGAAAAAAAGGTAAGAGAGCATTCAAAGAGAATTAAGAGACTGAAAGAAAAAGAGTTTCGGTGAGAAATCAAGGATTAAGAGCTGGAGTGTGTGCATTTTGACTAATTGGGGAGAGAAGAGGGGGAGCAGAGAAGAGAGCAGAAATTGTGGGCTTCGGTTGAAACATATTTATATATATATATAAAAAAAAAAAAAAATACTAAAAAAATTGGGATTTGGTCTGATGATGGAGAATCAAAGTTGAGTTCATCAAGGAGGGTCTCTTTCTTGGGGTTTTCAAATGTTTTGGGAGGGTAAAAACTATAAAAAGAAACCACGCCCAAAAAAATAAGGCCAAGAAATGGAAATATATAAATATATTACGTTTATACATGGGTTGGGTACTTTTTTCTTTTTCTTTAATTTATTAATTTTCTAACAAATGATTGGTTGTGTAATGGTGCTGTTGGAGTCAATAAATAAGCACTAACCCATCATCATGCTCATCAATGAAATCGGATAGTTGGGGATGCAGTGGCCAGTGGGGACGCCAACCCCTTCTGTTTTTTTCTTTTTCTTTTTTTCTTTTTTTTTCTCCTCAAAGTTTTACCGCAATTTTGTGAAATATAAAAATCAGCTTGACCGAATAGATGTCACCACGTCAACACTCAACAGATGGTAATCAAGGCAAAAATTTAAAATTTTGTTGTTTAGTCTTGAAAACAACTTTTTATATATGCCCATGTTCTAAAATTATCTACACATTTGAATTAACGAAATCCTACCAAAAAAAAATTAAAAATTAAAAAAAAAAAAAAAAAAAAGTCAATAAACAACAACGACAGAATGAATATCTAAGAAATGAGGGAGATAAAATAAATCTTTAGTCTTTGTTTAATTTAATTTATATAAAAAAAAATAGTTGTCTTCAAATCATTAGTTAATTTTTATTTTTATTTTTTTCCTGAGCGTCTTCCGTTCATTAGTTGAATAAATACGCTTTTTGACTGAATCTTGAATTTAAGAAACTCGAAAGAAACGGTAAGTATGTTCTATTTGATTTTCTTTTCTTTTTTCTTTTCTTTTTTCTTTTTTTTTTTTTTTTGGTGGTCCTTTGTGGAGCCTATGCCCTTAACTTCATATATTTAATACCCTCCAAGTCAACCATTGAACCCCTTCTTTCAAACAAATATTTCCTAATAATGTCCCTGAAGAGTCAACATATTCCTCAAATCTCTTTATAATTACGCCTAAATTTTCTCCTTAAATCCCTCCGTTTTCTCTTATTTTTCTATCCGCAGAAATTTCGTTATTGATTTTACCCCCTTTTTTAAAATTCAGCCTCCCATTAATTTTATCAATTATTATATTTGTAATGTTATTTAATATACTACTGTACAATTGTCATATAATAATTGTGATGATGTGACAGTAAAAATTAAATTTTTTTTTCTTTTTACAAATGTTGATCCAAAGTATCAATTAAATAGTTAAATTTATTATTTCTTATCAATTTAAATTTTTTGAATAATTAATTATTTAGCATGATATCAAAACTAAGTTTTGAATTCTAACATTGTACTATACATGAAACCTGAGACTGAGAAAATTGGACAAATCGTGCCATTTTTAATCTATACTAATCCAGGTTTTGAGCTCGTACATAATTATATATTCCTTTCTACTGGTCACGTTAAATGAGTGATTAAAATGACACTTTTGACAAAGCACATCACAAATACATGACCAAGAAACCCGCATCAATGGGATAATGGAATTATGGAAGACTATTAGCAAAAGTTTTTTTATATTTATTTTAAAATATGGAGAATTAAATTATTTTTTGTTTTCTTATTCAAATAAACTTCACAATAATTTCTTTTATCATTTCTATATACCATTTAAACATTATTTAAATTAAGTATCTGGAAAAAAAGATAGCCTTTTAAGTTTAGAGAACAACAATAGAATATATTTCAAAGGGTTTTTAATAAGTTTTTCCTATATTTATTTAAGGAATAAAATTAATTTTAAAAAAATTACTACTAATACTTTTATGCTACGTTTGTTTTGGCGTAAAATAATTTTCTGAAAAATGATTTCGGCATTTTTCGATGTTTGGTAGGAGCGAAAATAATGGTTAACTGGAAAATAATTTCCGTTTAACAAAAAATGCTTAGTAAATTTCGGAAAATAATTTACGCTTTTTAAAAGCGTAAATCATTTTCCGTAGATGACAAACGCAGTCAACCCTCTTTTAAACGACGCAGTCAACCTCCATCACTAGATTCTGGCGGTACTATGCTAGATTTCGGCCAGACTGACCGTAATCTGGCCAGAACGGCTGAATCTCCAGCCAATCGGGCTGAGATCCCCCCATAACAGCAGGATCTCGGCCAGCTGGCTGAGATCTGGCCAGGACGGCCAACTTCCGGTCAACTGGCCGGGATCCGGCCGTTTTGTGCCGGATTTCAGCCACTTTTGCCAAAATCTGTATACGCCAAATATATATATATATATATATATATATATATATAATTAATATTTTTTATGTTGTGAATAAAATTAAATTTTTATAAATTAAAATGATTAAATAAAAATATAAAAAACATTTGTAATTTTTCATACGCGCTAAACACCGAAAAATAATTTTTTTGAAAAATGACTTGCATGAAATCATTTTACAACGAAAATCATTTTATACCGAAACAAACGAATCATTAATGGAGGAAATTGTGATATTCCACCGTAGAAATTGAACTAATTGGATGGACCATGAAAGGGTTGGAGGATCCTATTCCAACTTTTAAACGATTCATTAGTATCTAGTTCTTAAATTCTTGCAGCATCCTGTTATTCCCGACTAAAAAAAGAAACATTTATGTATATTGAGATTTGGAGGGCGGAAATCCACCGCCGCGAATTAAAAAAGACTATACCCAAAATTTTCTGGTTGAGTGGGAAGGGCCCATATATAATATTTCCAAATCGATCTCCAACCACCTATAGCAGGCAATGATCTCGTTGTAGAAACTAGAAAGAAGAAAAAAAAACTCCAGGCACGACAGTCTTATCGATCTCTTATGTCATACATGCCACTCGAGGCTCGAGCTGGATTCCCAGCGGCCTATCCTATATGGTTGGTTTATGTACAAGCATGCATGTAAACAGGAAAATGCGTGCGGCCATTTCATTTTTTTCATTGGATGATAGATTCATGGCCTCTGCTTCTGCTACATCCATGACGAATATATATTGTCGTCTCGATCGGTTCGACTGTGTAAAAAAGTGAGGTGAAATTATAATAGATTTTAAGTTTAAAGCTTCGTCTAATTACAAAAGAGAAAATAAAGAAGAAAAGTAAAGTAATAAGAGGAACCCTGGCCTCCTGTCCTGCCCAATATATATCATATATGCACGGCCGACTCCACAAGCACCCACTCCCCCACACCCCCACCCCCACCCCCACATTGTTGACCAAACACACTAGATGTAGTCGATCCGTAGATGATGACGGCAAAGAAGCGAACCCTCGTCCCATTTTATTTTATTTTTGTTTTTTTCTCTTTTCAAAGCTATTAGAATGGAGCTTGTTCAGACCAAAAGTATCTTTTTTTAATATATTAATATGTTCACTAATAATATTATTAGATTTTCAAGATCAATGAACATAATTGTTAGCTAGAATATTAATTGTGGGTTAAAATATTATTTAAATAATTAAAATTTTAAAATAAGTGATAATTTAACAATAATAATTAAAGAGTAATGCTACATACTATACCATCATCCCACTAAGTTGATGTAGCAGTATCTATCAGTCATTGGATCAGCCATATATTGTTAAAAAAAATAGTAAATCTAAAGGCTAATGAGTATTGCCACGTCAGCCTAGTAAAATTAATGAATGTAGGATGTGTGTGTAGTATGTAATATTACTCATAGTTAAATAGAATAATGCTATATACTACACTACTATCTCACTACATGTGGCATGCATTATCAATCCACAATTATCAACCATTATTATTTTTAGTATTATATGGTGGATTACTGACAATACTACGTCAGCATAATGAGATATTAATAGGATAATGGCGATTAAATAACATAAGTAATGCATGATATATATCACATCATTATCTCACTATGTTAACGTGACATTCTCAATCATATTCTTACTATACTAATGTTTAATGTGGATTAACAATATATAAGAAATGTTTGGTTTTTATTTTTTTTTTCTCATCTCTTGTCTATCTCCATACAAGAAATGAAGAAATTAAATGACAGATTTAGAAAAAAAATGAATAAAAAAAATAAACAAGAGATTAATGTATAATATATCTCATTAACATTAATGGCACGTCAGTATAATAAAATAATAATAATAATATAATAAATAACATTACTAAAATAAGCAAATTGCATAGAAAAAGGTGGTTGAAGTGGACATCTCGAAACAAGTCTAAGGCCACAGAATTATATAATATATATTATTTGGAGTTGGGGTACCGGACAGTTCATCGATCCATCAAACCATCCAAATGAAACAAAAGTGTAAGTGAGGAAGGGTCGTTTGGGATAGTATTAAAAAGGAAAAGAAATGAAAAAGGAAAGTGATGTTGGAGTAGGCATATATGAATTGAGAAGAGATATGGATTAGAATGTCATCAAAGTGTGGTCACTAAAAATATTTTATTCCTTTTTGTCGGAGATCCACTTGTAGGTGTTTGGTTGATTATCACTTGCCAAAAGTTCATAGGTTTTGACCATTATGTCTACAAGATCATGATTAGCTTGGATTGCCTCTAAAGCCATTCCGGAATTTATATAAAGCCGTCTCCTATTCATGGGCTTGCTCTTGCTCAGTTGCTCTTGCTCCATCCATCTATTCCATATCCCAATAATACATGTTCCTCAATTACACACTACTCCAATAAATTATCAACAGCTGGCTAGAAGGACGAAGCACGGATAAAACTGTACACAAGACTGCAAATGGTTTTGATTTAGGCCCTTTCTTTCCACCTAATTTTTTTCTTTTCTTTTTCTTTTTTCTTTGGGAGCTGAAAACATTTTTGAAAACGGTGGTTATTTTTTACCGCGACCTTTAAAATGCTTCGAAATTTTGTTTTTTTTTTTAAGCTTTTGTTTCAAATGAAAAATCTTCATCGAATATTTTTTGTATTTTTATATAATTCGAGGAGCTAAAATAAGGAGGAAGAAAGTGCGAGAATAAAAAGCATTTGAAAGGGGAATTTAGATTTAGTGCAATTGTTTGCTAATATTGTTTATAATTTAGATAAACAATTGTGAGAGGGTCCTTGTAAGGCTTACCTGCCTAGGTAGGTGTTCGGACAACTTAATATTGGCTTGAACAAATAGGTCTTATAAAAGGGACCTTTCACAATTGCCTGATCGAAGGTGTGGGAAAGTTACAAAAATTAATTTACGCATATAAGAAGCATAAACTATTTTACGCATCGTGAATATTATTTTATCCCAAAATATATATATATATATAATCACTTTGACATTTTAGCCTCAAAAGTTTAATGACCTCCTCACAAGATACATAATACAATTTTTTTGTCCACCCGTTCATACAATCAGATTTTTCCTCTTAGCTTTCCCCCCACTTTTTCCCCCCTCATGCTTTATTGAGACAGTAAGACCCTTCAAAGCTGCTTTCCTTCTCTTTTTTCACAGCAAGCAATTAAGAAAACTACAAAACTAATAAATCAGTCCCATGCGCGCCACCCCCCCCCAGGGTCCGTTGATAAGCTTCTTATCCTCCACAAGGACTATAATAAATAAACAATTTCTTACTATTGCTCAATACAATTATTCAAGGTTCATCACAAGCTTTTAGATGTGTTTATTTATTAATTTGTTTAATATTTTAATATCATATCAATATTCAATTATTATTTTTTTATTGCCCTCCCCTCCATACTATTATAATTTTGATCAAACTTGATTATTTTTAACTTTTATTTTTACTTGACTAACTGGATTCTGTCAACTTTGATCTACATATACACAAACAACTTCAAACATAAAATACTCAAAAAAACACTCATAGCTATTTTTACTCATATATCACCTCAACACATTTTTTTCAACTAAAAAACAAAAAATACCACCCAAAGAACATTATCAAACGAACCCACAATCTCTCACCAAATTCTCTTACGTGATGGTTTTACCTTTTCAGTCACCTAATGCAAGCATCCTATTTACATGCTCAAGTTTCTTCACTTGAACCCTTGAATGAAGAGTTTGTCCCAAAAATGCCCCTTCTTTCTTTTTTTGGTGCAATAGACAAAATTAAGTAAAGGAACAGGATAACATATTAAAAAAGGGGGTCGGACAAAAAACATCTATCATTTAATATGCGTTTAGTTAGCAACTCACGTTCGCTAAGAGTAACGTTGGATGAGTGAAAGGGAAGTGACTGTATATGCTGGCGCTAGTGCAAATAATCCACATCCATGAGCCTAGTCTTTCAGGATGAATCTTAGAAACTTGTTGCATGTTCAATGCGGCACTACAGGATGACAAAGGTGAAAGGGAGGGAAGGGTGCTAATGAGATGGTTGCTTGGGGAAAAAAGAAAGCTATTATTTCATTAGAATAATAGTTTCACCCAACTTTCAATCTTTTGCTCTTTGTTTCTCTTGATCTTTCATTTTCTACTTCTCAATTATTTTCAATCTAATAATTGAATAAAATATTAGTTTAACTATGTACAATTTACAGCAACACATTCGAAGACCCCATAGAAAAACGATTAAAAAATAAAGGAAAAAAACCTATGAATCAAAACTTAAAAAAAGAAAAGTAAGAGAAAGTATGTAAAACAAGTGTATTGAGTACATTGATCGATATGTTGCGTATCATTTTACATGTTGTATCATAAGATACATGTTTTCATATCTGCAATAAACTTGCATTTAAGAAACACTTATAAGATAGCTTAGATCATGTCAAAAAAAAAAAACAGCAAATCTTATTGAATATTTGCGAGATTCTAACTATGTAAAAACTTAATAGAAAATACACTTAAAGAGCACAACAAATTAGAACAAGTCGATAATACTAACGAACATTCAAGTGTTGTGAACTGCTTTTTGTGCTTCTTCTCGGATGCTTGCAAGGTTCATTTTAATCTCATTGCAGAGTCTACCTTCGACCAGACGAACAGGCAACCACAGCTTTGGCTTTACATCAACTAAATACGAAAGAGTTGTATAAAAATTTTGGCCCACCAAGGACTCCCTATCTTCATCTCTTCCTTTATTGGACTGCATCATCCATTGTTTGTTCAAACAGTAAGTTTTTGAATATGTTACACAATTCCACTTGAATGTGTTAAGTGTGAATCACATTAGAGAATTGCGATAAAAATTTCATCTATAGCTTCATGTTCAATATACTTTTGCCAAATATCATTTAAAACCTAGATCAATGATTGAAATGTGGGAAGCTGTATATTAATCCCACCTAACCATGAACTAAAATAGTTTTCTATCCGGGAAAAAAAAAAGAAAAAAAAAGGCAGAAACAAAAGAAATGCTTCATATGCAAATAAAAAGATGCCTGCAGCCTGCAGGTTGGCTGTCGATTTTTTTGGCGATCATAGTCCCCATACCTGGATTATCCTGATTCAAGTTTCTAAGCTAGATCACCTGCTAAAGGCCAGCTATGATCTTTGATGAAATTGCAAAGACACAGAGACAATGTTGGAGTCACATGCAAGTTTCCAAGTCATATATGCAATCTTTGCCTCCTATAAACCTATGCTTTAAACAGTGTTGGGAAGTCAATGAATCGCACACATATTTAGGAAACAAGTGCTCTCGACATGAGCCAGTTACCTCTCTTACTTATCAAACAAAAAAAAAAATGCATATGCATACATATGCAAACCCCCCCCACCCCCCCCTCAAAAAAAAGAAAAAAAGAAATACAAACACGAACAATCTAGCATTAGAAACGAAAGCATGAAATGTAAGACATAATTGAGAACATAAAGAAATACAGTCAACACCATTTACACAGAAGACACCCAGTGACACTAAATCAACAAAAGCTTACCTGTTCGATAGACCATTTTCCTTCAAAGAGTTGAAAGTCTCCTTCAATCATCTTAAACTCAATATCACGCTTTTGACCAAAAGGAAGGCTCTCAAGTTCTTTCTCATAACAATCTACAATTCCTTTTGCATTAAATTTCAGCCCAAATGCCAAGTTTTGCTGTCCAATCTGTTGAAAGGTTGTAACAGTGCAGTAAGTAGGATCAAAGACAAAAGGTCCGAACTAGCCTTCATGGGAAAACCTAGTTGAAGGTGAGATCTTCAGTCTACTAGTCCACATAAAAATATCAATGTGTAGTAAAGAAAGCATGCAAAGATTGATAGAGGAAAAAAATATTGATTGTAATAATGCACACCATAAACCGATGCAAGCACAAAGAGGTGGCACACCAAAACGAGTGACAGGTGACTTGAGAAAGAGTGAGAAAGAGGTACAATCAAATTTCACACGCAATGAACTTAAACCCTGAAAATTCAAATGTCAAATTCTTGGATCTAAAACATCAGTAGGCCTCAAAGAACATCATTCATCAATAACTAATGCGTCATCACTCACAAGTATCATCCTGCGTACATTTGGAAATTCATTAAATAAATTAGTTGAAAACCATTAGACAATAGGTGCCTATGCACAAAAGTTCCCAACACCGAAGCCTGAAAGAATTCATACCTGCTGACAGCCTTATTTGGTCATAGCAGTTTATGGTGTAGATTGTTCTCCCAAAAATTTGATGCATAATAACCCCAAAACCTTTGTTAGAACCCATAGGATTTCATTTTGTATTTGCAGGGATTACAATATTAATTGGATTTCTCATCATATTTACAATAATTGCCTTATATGGCTTAACTCACCTACTCTATAAATAGAACCTACTTCTTGCAATACAATTATATACAATTCAAAATATAATTATAATGAAGCCTTGTTGGGCATTATGACCATGGACGTAGGTCTCTAATCTCAAATATCTAGCTTTTTCTCTCTTTGCTTCCGCTATTTTATATTTTATTTATCATAATTTTAATATGGTATTAGAGCCATTTTTTTATGGCTTCTTTTGGTGTGTCTGAAAATTGTTGACTCAAAAATATTCTAACACTTCATATGCGCGTCACATGAGCCTTGTCATTTGGTGTGTCTGGAAACCGTTTCAATCAAAGTTATTCTGAAATTTCATGCATGCTCACAAGCCTCCAGAAGATCTGCTTTTGCAGATCACACACATTCACCCACCTCCAAAGCATTTGCTTATGTAGATCACGCACATTCATGCGCCTCTAGAAGTACTGCTTTTCATGTGCGTTACATGCTGCCACAATACTAGTGTCTGAAAACCGCAGCGGCACATTTCTTTTCAAAATCAGGTGCCTTTTGGATATTTTCTTGGCTCAAAAACAATACCCAACAATTGTATAAACCTTGATCTACACCGTGCAGGTAATGCGGGGCAATTACTACACTTCACGTGTGCTCATGTTCCCCTATGAGATTTGCTTGTGCAGATCACGCACGTCATGCACCGCTAACAGCCGTTCATACGCCGCCTAAGTTCGTTGGCCTGGCAAATTAATCTCAAAAATAGACTCAGAGGCCACCGATCAGTTGGACCAAGAAAAGTTTCACATTGTTATGCTGCATACGCTTTCATGCGCCGCTTAAAGATACAATTCTCAATCCCATGCATTCCATGCGCCACACTGCCACCATGTTTCTTTATGATTATTTCTCATGCGCCTCACTTGCCCACACGCTTCACACGCCTCTCAAGCATCCATTAGATCTTCTGTTCCCCGATCCGATTTGGTCCAACCCATGTCATTATCCTCAACTTCGCCCAACCCACTTCGGCCCTACTACAACTGATCCAAGGCTCAACCTAACACTATCAAACCCGTGGCCCCCACCCGACCCTCACTTGCACCAGTCCAAGTTTGGACCCTCGAGTCAACTCACTGAGCCAACTTGCGAATGTACTCACCGAGTCAACTCAATTAAAAAAAGAAAGAAGAAGAAAGTTCCTAATTGTTTTTCCTTTCAAACTCAAGCTTTCATCTTGGGTTTGAGAGGCGGTTAGAATCAATAGGATTTCATTCTATATTTGCGAGGATTACAATATTAAGGTATTTAGGATTCTCACCATAATTACAATGTTTGCCTTGTATGACTTACCTCACCTACTCCATAAACTTATTGCAACACAATTATATACAATTCAATATATAATCATAATGTCGTCCTATTAGGCATTACAACGGCAGATGTAGCCTTTAAGGCCGAGCAACCTCAAATCCTTGCCCTTCTGGCTTTCTTCTCTTCTCAAACTACGCTTCTGCTCTCTCTGTCTCTTATATTTTATTTTATTTAATATTTTAACAACCTTCATGTATTCCATTGCAATTTGTAAACAAGTATTGGACACCTAACTATATGCCTAGGTACTGCAGAGATTATTGAACGGTGTAGGAGCCTGTTGGTAAGGTTTCCTCTGCCAAATATCGGTTGTGTTCATTACCTTGGAGTTCATATTGGCATTTAATCAATAAGGGTCATTGATTATTATTTTTATTTTTTTGTGGGAATATCATGCTGAAATTCGCCACCATTATCGTGAAAATCATCAAAGATTCAAGAGGGATATCCACTTAGATTGAGAATCCATAAGTGTTATCCACTGTGTGGATTTGGAGCACATGTGAGCTATCAAATCAGCCATATCAATGAAAAATTTGTAATGATGGGTGTACAATGTTTAAATCATGTATTAGCATTAAATAAAAATAAATAAGAAACAAGGACTACAGAAGAATGTGATGGTGAGGTCAAGGGTGATCACCTGGAAAAGTCGAGCGTAGTTGTCAGTCTTATGGAGCAATTGGCTAACGGCAAGACCAGGAATGAAATCAGCCAATCTCTCGTAATCAGTGAGAATGTTCCAAAGGGTGTGGAAGGGAGCGTCAATGATAATTCTGGATCGAATTCTGCGAGTGTTCTTCCCGAGCTTCTCAATCTCAAAGTATTCACCATCCCCCCGTTCCAATTCTGACTTGGCCTCCTCCTCCTCATCTAGCGAAGAAGAATAATCGTCAACATCAGAATCATCGCCACCCAAATCGACGTTTGAAGTTGAAGATCGTATGAACTTGGTGAGAGAGATACTTCTTTTTGGAGCAGCAAGAATTTGGGGTCTCTTATTGTTTGGGTTATTAAAACTTATTGTTATGGCAGAAGCAGAAGCAGAAGCGGCAGCGTTAAAGAAGAAGACCGGAGATGAAGGTAATGGTTCTAGTAATGAGATTATAGGGAAGGCGCGCATATTCTTCCCCTCCACCCACCTGCCACACGGCACAACAACAGTAGCCATGGCAAGCCCGAATTACTTTATTCTTAATTTCTTATCTCTACTCTCGCTGCTCCTATCGCTCATTTCACAGTACTTCCGGCTTTTTGGAGTGGCGCGGGGAGTTCGGCTTCGATTCATGCTTTTTTCCTTCATGCCCGCCCTATCTCTAATCCAATTCATCAGAAGCCCAGGCCTTTTAACTTCTGGGCCCTATCAATTATTTTCCTGCTTTCTTTCCTTATAATAATAGACAAAGTTTCAATAAAATAAAGGGTTAAACACCTTTTTAATCTTTGAATTTTAAAAACTTTATTTTTTAGTCTTTAAGTTTCAATTCGTATCACATATGATACTTCAATTTTAAAAAATGACCAAATTAGTACCTTAGTCAAGTTTTCTGTCAAAAAACTAACAGTCCGTCACGTGTCAACATCTAAGGTTGGCACGTGGCACTATATAAAAAAAATTAAAAATCTTTAAAAAATATTTTAAAAAAGAAATTGAAAAAAAAAAAAAACAAGTGGGTGGCTGACCTACCTCCTTGGGCTAGCTGAGGTGGCCAAACCACCCCTTGACACAAAAAAAAAAAAAAAAAAAAAAAAAAAAATCAAGATGGGTTTTGGACCTTGGGGGTGGCCTAACCCACCCCCTTGGCCAAAATGGCCACTCCCTTTTTTTAATCTTTTTTTTTTTTTAAAGATTTTTAATTTTTTTTATATAATGTCACGTGTTAACCTCATATGTTGACACGTGGCAGACCGTTAGTTTTTGGATGGAAAACTTGACTGAGGTACTAATTTGATTATTTCTCAAAATTAAAGTATCATCTGTTATGCGAATTGAAACCCAGAAATTAAAAAATAAATTTTCAAAACTTAGGGACTAGAGGTGTATTTAACCCTAAAATAAAATACTACGAAGTATGAGTGTCACAAGGCTGTAAATAAATCAATTTGTTCGAACAACCCTCTCAATTTAGCTCAATCCAAACTCAAGCTCGATACTGTAGAAACCCACTCGATTAGTAAGTGATACATACTCGACTCGTTCGGCAAAACTCATTAGGTGCTCGTGAGCTTAGCTCGTTTAAAACTCGACCGGATCGCTCGTCCAACTCGTTAGCTCGTTCATATCTTTTGTATATATATATATATATATATATATATATATATATATATATATATATTACTAGAAATGAGTAATATAAATTTAAGTATGTATATTAGTACGTAATTAAGTAATATATGTTATATATATGTTACTTAATATTTATATGTGTGTGCATTAGTTAACATACTAACTAGTTAATTCCTAAACTAACATATTATTTAGTTAATTAACATATATTATATAATTAACCATATGTTACTTGATATTTCTATGTGTATATATATATATACACTAAATAAGCATATAATATACTAGGTAAGTAAATATAGTATTACATATTAATTATAATACTTTGACAATAGTATTTAGGTATGTTAAAATAACATATTAAGTTATTAATAGTTATTATATAACAATATAATTATATTGAATAGTTAGTATATAAGTATATAATTATATATATATAAACATACATATATTACATCACACATGGTTAACAATTGTTATATATCATACTTATGCTATAGTTACTTATGCTTATGCTATATTATTACATCATACTTATGCTATAGTTATATAGAGTATATTGGACTTACTACTTTCTCACATTATACATGTACCATAGTTTATACTCTCTATTTATATATTGTAACATATTGTTAATTTGTTACTTATAGACTATAGTTATGTATTATATTTTATAATATGCCTTATATAGTTACATATTATATATTTGTACTATAAATAAATGTATAGAAGTTGTTAACAAACTCGAACTTGAACTCTGCTTTGATCACATATTAAAAAATTTAATAACTTAGCTCGAGCTCTAGTTGAGCCGAGCTTGTTGAGTTCCCGACTTGACTTGAATGACATTCTCAACAAGCTCGAATTCGTCAAAGTTTTAAACGAACCAATCTTAAACACACATTTCATAGTTTGACTCATAAACGAGTCAATCTTGAAATTTTAAAGCTCGGCTCGATTACAACGGTTTTTGTTCATCATTATTTAATCTTTAAGATTTAAATGTTATGAATTTATTCTCCAAAGTTAGAATTTTTATTTATTTTTATTAAAATCTAATTAGATATAACGTGACACTGACAGCGCACTTAGAAATTCAATGAAAATGTCTATTTGATAATAGTTATAGCTTTAAAAAGTAAATTGATAAATTTTAAAAATTAGAAAACTTAATGACCTCTAAAATATTTTTTCCTAAATTTATGCCAACTAGATCATTCAATTGACAAATTTTTATTTATTTATTTATTTATTTTTTTATAGATCACTCAATTGCGAAGATTTCGAAGACCACCTCTGGCTCTGAGACTGAAATACCGATGCGGGCTTGGGTCGTTGTGGACCCGTGTGCAGAAGGTGAGTGTTGACGACAAGGCCTCCAGCCCTCCGTGAGTCCGTGACCATAAAATGGAGAGAAAAGAAAAAGAAAAAAAAAAGAAAAAGAAAAAAAAGAAAACGCCTGCCAATCCCAATCTCCCAGGTCTATACAAACATAAACATAAAGAAGGAGAACCCCTCTTGGCCTCTTCTCATTTCCCTTGCCGTCTATCCTATCCAAAGCCCTATTGCGCAGTTGAGAGAGCTGAGCTGAGATAAGTCTTTTGAAGCATTTCCTGCTGTAACTAATCTCAATTGTCAGCCTTATGGCCTCTGCAGTCCCAATGCAAGCGGTGTATTGTCACAGCACTCTCCCTTCTCTTCTCCAGGTTCTTTTCTCTACTTTCGTTCTTCAAATCTCAATGCTCTCACAACGTTATTACTAATCAAAACCACTCAACTTAATCCCAAGTGCGCTTTAGATTTTCAGCTACGTTTGCATCCTTAACCGTTATTATTTTTTGAGTGGTTCGTAGAAGCAACCAATCAATCTCGGCATCCTGTTGCAAAATTTGACGATACACATACATGTCGCCACATGTTTGTTCAAATTTGTTAATTTTTTCATGATAAATTCCCTTATAACTTGCAACTGGGTTGCTTTTCCCATACCTGGATTGCCCACCAACAATTCAACACAACTGACATCACATCCCAAGTTTTGTTATTTATTGCTACTAATCACTATTTTCACTCATTCCATGCTAAAGCCTTTTTTTTTTTGTTGGGTTGCCTTTTTCTCTTTATCACCTTCCCCAGAAAGTAGGTCAATGCTTAATTTTCCTTCTTCTTTATTGTTACCCTGCTATGTTTGCCTTTTCAGGGTAGTCATAGCCAAAGTGTGTCTAATGTGCGTGTGCCGCATGCTATGTGGGGCTCTACAAGTTTGCGGTCAGTCTACTCCCAAGTTCCAAATTTAAGCTGTCCTGCAAGAGCACTGACATCGAGATCACGCTATGCCTCAAGTTTTTCTGTCATTAAACTTTCTAGAGCACCTTCAATCAAGTACCGGAGAATGGTGTGCAACTCAATGGCAAATGTAAGTGTTCTTATTTAATCGCAGTGCTTTTGGTAATTCTTAATGAGAATTTCTATAGCCTGTCTTAAACAATGGAAGACAGATTTTCCATCAATAGAAACCAAAAATCTCATGATACTGACAAAATTACATGTTTGCCGCTGAAAATTTGCATATTTATTACTTTCCTGTTTCCAGCATCTTGACATTGTTGTTATATGTCATAGAATAGTTCCTGTAATCCTTGTAGCTATTCTGATTCTGGTGAATATGTTGGTTTCATTATCTTATATTGGTTATGTTGTTTTAGGATCTTGAGCTGCAAGCCAAAGTGACAACCAAGTGCTTCTTTGATGTAGAAATCGGGCTTGAACCTGCGGGCAGGATTGTAATTGGCCTCTTTGGAGATGTCGTTCCAAGAACGGTTGAGAATTTCCGAGCCTTGTGCACAGGTAAGCTTTGTTCACATTAGTCATAATTCTTTAGAGGCATTAGCACTTTTGTTATTTTTGTTGTTCTGATATAGATTGTATTATGGTTCACTTTAAAGATGAAATCGTAATATTGCTAATGCAGGAGAGAAAGGTTATGGTTTCAAAGGATGTTCCTTTCACCGTATTATTAAAGATTTCATGATCCAGGGAGGGGACTTCACAGAAGGAGATGTTAGTTCTCTATGTGTGTGTGTGTGTGTGTGTGTGTGTGTGGAGCAGAAAACTAGGTGTGTTAACACTAAGCCAAGGATTGTGGTATTCACTGGGTGCAGGGAACTGGAGGAATCAGCATCTATGGTTCTAAATTTGAAGATGAGAGCTTTGCCTGTATGTCTTACTATGCCTCAATGAGAGTATTGTGCTTTAATAATGAGAAGCATAATAAAAGAAATTTAGTTGCAGTTTTCTAGGAGTTATTTGAATGAATGGAAAGTATGGCACTGATATTCAGGCACTAATTTGCAGTGAAGCATGTTGGGCCTGGAGTTTTGAGCATGGCCAACGCTGGTCCTGATACCAATGGCAGCCAATTTTTCATTTGCACAGTGAAGGTGAGATAGCTGCTGTAATCATTTTCAATCTGTTAGATAGCATTTCTGAAATTGAATTCTTTTCACTTTTAGAGCTAGATTGGCCATCTTATCTCCCATGCAGTATTAGCAAATGTTACTTTTAGTAATCTTTGAATATCAGAATGTGTCTTTTGAACACCTAGAAATGTTCTTTCCCCCTAATGGACGATGGCAGCGTTAATGTGGTGCCATGGTTATTCACAAATTTAAGGAATAAACCAGTTACAAATCAAAATAAACTAAAATAACACCTCTTCCACCCATTCATATGGGATAAGGTGAGTTTTGGGTTCAAGTGTAACGACCCAGGAAAAGTGCTAGCCACATTTATGCCATCACCTCAAAAAGACTAGTCAATTTGGAGCTTTTGTAGAATCACTTGTAAAGCCCATTTTCACCTAGTAAGGAAGCAATAAGAGACTTAGTGTAACGACCTAGGGAAAACGCTAGCCATATCTGCACTATCACCCAAAAATGATTAGTCAATTTGGAGCTTCCCTAGAATCACTTATAAAACATAGTTTCACTTAAGAAGTAAGCAATGTGGGGCTTAGCACGTATGAGTTTTGTTATAAACCATATACTCTATGTGAGCTATTTATCGTCCCAATGTGGGATCGGGGTGTTACATCAAGAGTCAACGAGTGGGTGTATAACCTAGCAATAAAAATTCAAAATTCAAAATTATCAGGTTAGTGATGTATATACATTAGCCATAATCTGTCGTCAAGGTTAATCATTGACATTTTTCTTCCTCAAGACTTCCGGAGTCCTGCCTCAAGGCAAGCCTGGAGGCATGATCCTTGCTTGTCAAAGTACAAAATGTCAGAAGTTGAGAGACCTTGAACAGATGGCCTCATATCAACACACATGACACGTGAATAGGAAAGCAGAATGATCAGAAACTTTAATGAGTTTTATCTATTATCTTAGAACCGTGTTCATTTCAGGTTGAAGGACCTCCTTCTTTTTTATAGCACTGACTGTATCTAGCCCACGTACTTGTCTGTTCATCTCATGACATCAGCCAATACCTTGGTTTCACTAGCAATTTAAATAGTTATACCCCAATTTTTGTGTTTGGTTAAGTTGGTTCTTTATGGCTCAAAGTCTTTATAGATAATGCTGTGAATTTGCTTTATGTAGACTCCCTGGTTGGACAATCGCCATGTTGTGTTTGGAAATGTTATTGAAGGAATGGATGTTGTGAGGAAACTGGAATCCCAGGAGACAAGCAGGTCAGATACTCCCCGTGTGCCGTGCAGAATTGTCAATTGCGGAGAGCTGCCTATAGATGGCTGACTCATCTGTCGATTCATTGTGCCCCTTGGTTTCTTCCTTTCTTTTTCCTAATTAATCACTTTACTTTGCAAATGATTTAGCGAAAAATCCTGTAAGTGAGATACTTTGTATTAGCTGAGGAAAATCTGGATAATTTTCGATAAGCTGGCGGTAGAGGAGCATGTATTGTTATTTGGGTGGATCCAAATACAAGGATTGACATGTATTGTGGCCAACAAGTTTGTGTCACTTATATGAATTTATACGCACTTCACAGACCATTCTGTAATGACAACTTGGATAAGGTTTTTGTATTCTTGTTTTTTTTTTTTTTTTATCTTTTTTCGGTGATGAGGTATAATAAGCTTAAACATAGGGATTCTGCATTCACTTCATTTCACAATTGTGCATGAGAAGCAGCTGTAATGTCTGGCTCATGGGAAATCTATGCAAGGACAACGGTTTCAACTGCAGTGGACGGAATAACTTGTTCAATCTGTTCTCCTTCACCTTCCCATATTTCAGGTAGTGCTTCTTTGATATTGTGGATGCTACTCAAGGCATGGTCCGCACCAGGCACCAGTATTGAGCTCCCCACCTGCTATCAACATTCTCACATTCATCAATTACGAACAAAGTTTACTTTATTACCTATAACATCCTTATGGTAGTACAGAAAAGTAGTGATTCATTCTGATATGCAGTGTTGATGTGAATCTGTTATATGTTCTTTCCTCAGAAGGCACCATCTTCCATCCTAACGTGACAGGTTCAATTGCCAAGCAACACACAAAAATACTGATAACAACACGAGATGTTGCGATCTGAGGCATTTCTTTTTGAGGACGTCCTCATCTGTGCTGATTAGGTCTATACACATAATAACCCTTCAAAATTCAACTATTATTTCTGTTTTCTAGTTGGTGGGTTTCTTCCGGTTTTTGAGTCTCCCAAGACATGTAACATCTTTTTTTTTTAAAAAAAAATTTTAGGCTTATTTTGAGTTAGGTAAAGTTGCAAACTTGCAGGCCTTTACAATTCAAAGCAACTCAGAAGTCAGAACTTACAATAACAGTATGGAGTCCGGCTGCTTTCCCACTTGCAATGTTTCGGACACTGTCATCGAAGAAAATCTGAAAAAAGGAAAAAGACGATCTCCATTACTCATTCCGAACAATGCTTTATATAATCCCAAATTCATTTTCTTTTGGAGGTGTGATTTTAATTTTACTGTTTTCTTCGGGTCAATGTTTGCTATTTGAATGGCAGCTTCAATGGCTTCCACAGAGGGTTTGCAGAGGATTCGTGATTTGGAACTGAAACTTAATCGTGTACCACCAGTTAAACCAATGGCATCGACCTCCGGGGAATAATCTCCTGCGAGGACTGCATCACCATCTGGCACATCCATGCAATCAACTGGTTCAAGGGGAGGGTTAAGAGTTTCAAAGCATATGATGGCTTCAAAACAATCTTCCAAACCCAACCTATCGAGAACTTGAGCCGCGTGTGCTTCGTCGGCATTAGTGAAGATCTAAAATACCAGTACAATCGGCTTAGCGTTACCAATATAGTGCAATCTTTTTCATGAAAATCTATGTGAAAGAGTTGGAAAGCCTTTTTGACATACTATTTTACGCTGTGGCATGGAAAGTAGAAGGTTCCTTAAAACTGGATCGGGCTTAAGGACCTCGTAGGGTAGTCTTCCATGGACATACGCATGAAACTCATCATTATCAAATTCATAACCCAGAGCCTGAAAGGAAAGACTATAATTTGTGACCAAAATAGTTAAGATAGACAGAAAATTAAAATTTTCGGTCAAATCCAGCTCTGTTTTACCTTTAGACCGGCCATTGTTGTCCCGTATTCCTTGTACAATTCCAAGCACATCCTTGGCACTTGAGTTTCTTCCATGTGCAAATGTTGCAACATGAACTCTGCAAATTAAAAAAAAGAAAAAGAAAAGAAGAAGAAGCTCAATTTCACTTATCATCGTAATTGTGTTACTCATCATGATAATTGTTAATGGTCATACCTTCTATGTTCTTGCGGCAAGCCAAGTTGAGACCAGAGCTCATGGGGTACAGAGTGTCATCCATATCTGTATAACATGTTTGGTACCCACAAATCATTGACGTTTACATATCTAATTTATCATCCATATGAGGATTGATGTTTCTCCATGGACGTTGTAAACAAACTAGATTATAAGTTGCAGAAGTATGACATACCAAAGAGCAAGCACTCATATTTGGCCCCATTCGACCTCCCAGAAGCATCCATCTTTAAGAACGTAACTGCAAGATGATTCCATTTCATGATTTCATAAGATTGCTGAAGATAATGCTTTAGGGAGTCTGTTTTTAAAAATCCTACTCTATAAAGCTACTGTCCACTCACATACCAAAGAGGAAATATTTCTAGCTTATTATAAGATGGAAGAGTCGATAAAAAACCATTCAGAAGAAAGCACACCAAATTTGATGAAAACAAAAGAAAGAAACACCTGATGAACCTCTCAGGAAGTGCAAGAAAATATATGGAAGAGCATAGAGGTTCAGCCGTTCAAGCTAGGCTCCAAGATTCCAATTTATAGAATCGATAACCTTATCTTCCCAGATGTAAAAGGATAAGATGTTCAGCAATTTTCATAAAGATTATTATGATGAAAGCAATGAAAGCCCATCAATGTTAACTACAAACAATCTCAAAGCCTTGTATATGTATAGAAAACAAAAATAAAGGAATATAGTGCAACACTGCAACATAATAAATCAATACCTTCAAATAATAGGTTGACTATATATAACTGCTATGACGGGTGATCCAATAGTGACTTACAGGGCTTATATATATATATATATATATATATATATATACATACATGGATATGAAGCCCCCACCAATCTGAGTGAGGAATGTGAGAAGTGATGCTTGCAATATATGTCTGATGTGGAGAGCATATTTTATCTTTCCATATTGGCAGATCGAGTCATGTTGCTTTAATTTCGGTTCCCCGTCATTTTCTGCGATTGTATATAGTATATATTGAGAGATATCTCATCTCATCACACCCTGGGGCTACCCATATATACCATTGCCTATTGGAATTCATTTTCAATATCTACGTACACTTTATGACCCAATGACAAAAGCACCAAGCATGCATTTAAAAGAGGCATTTTTGTTTGTTGTTAAGGGACTGGGAACTGGCCAGGACGAGTAGAGACTGGTGCGGCATCTTGGAATCAAGGATATATGGGGTGACATTACCTATAATAAAAGTGGGCTATATATATATATTATAAGATAAGGATTATTCTTTCCCAAGGTCATATACGGATAAATGCATTGTAGCTACTAGCTATTATATTCTAATCAGGGGCATGGTAATATTCCGCATAATACCATTAGACCTCTTGTGCGAATGCGATGTGATCCATGCCTTTTGCGATCAAGCAGGCCATATCCATGCATATGCTGCCCCTTTGACGTGGCCAGCCATGAACGATATACCTCGATCGCTTCAAGGACAAGTCATTGAATTGCAGCGCGCAGCTTGGCAACTGGCTGGCAACTGTTGGTGGAACTTGATGTTAGAACGACAAATTCGTTTTGCCGGAACAAGATGCCCCTACCATACAAATACAATGGACTGGGTTCAGTGGGGTTGGCAACAGGCCGGGGAGATTCTAATTCTATTCTATAGGTGTCAAAAAGTCCCATACGTCCCTGGAACTTGAATTTCACAAAAGTTGAGCGCGCGCGCAGATAGGAGTCAGAGGACTGAGGAGTTTGCATTTGCATAATTGCATGGGATAGGCTTCCCCTCCGAAAATGGGTTTTTGGTTGGTCTCGTTTCATTTGGTTATGGCCCCTTATGTAACGGATATATTAGTTAATGGACTGCCTTAATAGTTTAATGGGCCTTGGGCTTTGGGCCTTATTAGTTAGTGGCTTATTAGTTTAATGGCCTTTAAGTAGGTCTATATAAACAAGACTAGGTAAATATTTTAGGCATGAAATTTGGTATCCAGTCTTTGGCTGAAAATGGAGGGGGAGTACCTCGAATCACTCATGGAGGTTTTAGGCATCCTCGAATTTGCCTATTATCATTGTTAATTCCATTTTAATTTCTTCTTCCATTTCTCTATTTCTCTCCATTTCTACTCTAAATTCCCATTAAACCAGAAAACTTGGGCTGCCTTAATAGTTTAATGGGCCTTGGGCCTTATTAGTTAGTGGCTTATTAGTTTAATGGCCTTTAGGTAGGTCTATATAAACAAGACTAGGTAAATGTTTTAAGCATGAAAATTGTTATCTAGTCTTTGGCTGAAAATAGAGGGAGAGTACCTCAAATCACTCGTGGAGGTTTTAGGCATCCTCGAATTTGCCTATTTTCATTGTTAATTCCATTTTAATTTCTTCTTCCATTTCTCTATTTCTCTCCATTTCTACTCTAAATTCCCATTAAACCAGAAAACTTGTTACAATTGGTATCAAAGCCCTAGATCTACGGGGAAAATTGTTCTGATTTTGTTTTGATCTTGAAATTTTCTTTTCTGCGATGCAACCGATCCGATCGACGCAGGTATACTCTGCCAATGGACTCTGTGGATGGCACGATGGATTTGCTGGATTTTATCTAGTGGTCTCTGGAGTTCCGGAGCATGTGCGGAAGCAGCAAGAAGCCGAGCGGAAGTTTCAAGAAGCCGAGCAGCAACGGAGGTTTCAAGAAATCGCCAATCTGCTAGCTGAAATGAAAGCACTTCAGGAGAGTTTCCAGAATACCAGAGCTCCAGAATTTCCTCGGTTCAATGGTAAGGATCCGGAGACCTGGAGCTGTCGGGCCGAACAATTTTTTGAGTATTACAATACTCCAGAAGATCATCGCCTTTCCCTTTCTAAATTTCATATGGACGGCAAGGCACTCGAATGGTTCCGTGAATCGCGTGCCAGCAATGTTTTTACTACTTGGCCAGAATTGGTGCGATCTATGCAGATAAGCTTTGGCCGTAGATCATACGACGATGACACGGAGATCGTTCCTCTAGCGACTGACTTCATAGAGTTGGAAGAGCTACATCCAGTTCCTGAGAAGGTGGAATGCATGGAAAATGTCAAGGAAGGAGAGGAGGAGAAGAGAAATGAAGAAGCAACTGATTCGGTTGAAGAGCTACATCCACCTCCTGAGAAGGTCAAAAGCCTAGAAAAACTCAAGATCAGAGAAGAGGAAAAGAGCACCGATGAAGCAAAACACACGCAGAATACAGCTACAGATCGGGTTGAAAATTTTGTTAAGGCTATTCAAGAACACTTTTCGGTTTCTGTGGAAGGAGACAACCAGGAGGGATTCAAGAAAGGAGAAAAGGCAAAGCGAGATGACGAAGCCACAGATTTGGATGGAGATACCTATCACCTGCTCGATGAAATTCCTCAACCAAAAAATTCTTCCATTCCAGATCTGTTTGTTCCTTTTCAAGATGATGAACATGCTGACAGGGAGAAGGTGCTGTTTGCACTCAGACACACAAAATCTGAAGTGCAAAATCGAAAAACTTCCATTTACACGGTGAGTTCCTTTGTGTCTCGGGGTGCGATGGACGACGCAGTAGATGTTTTTGTCCTTAAGCATAGGTGGCGATGGAAACTAGTAGACGAAAATGAGGATGAGGGGGCGATGAACGCGAGCTTTCTATCGGAAAACGCCTCACGAATTTGCAGATTGGTTGTTCGTGAAAATGCAACCAAAATATCAAACACGAGAAAAATCTCCAGAATTTGCAGATGGAAGAAGAAGCAAATGCGCTGACTGAAGTGGACGCGCCGATATGCCTCCGTCGCCGGAGCCGAGCGCGACTGGAGACAGGATGTCCGAGAGGCCGGACTCGGGGCAGATAGGGGTGGGCAAATTATCCGCCTATCGCCTACCGACCGCTTACCGAATCGAACCGAACAGATATCGACCGCCTACCGACTTTAACCGACTAATTTCGGTTCGGTAGTCGGTATAAAATTTTATTCCGAAAGCTGGATCGGCAGCCGAACCGAACCGAACCGCCTTTTAAGCGCAACCGAACCGAACCGCCTTTTAAGCAGTAACCGAACCGAATTCTATTCCGACCGATTAACCGAACCGACATAAAACGAAACGACGTCGTTTTAGTAAAAACGAAATGTATGATCATTTTTTTTTTTTCCTTTAAAAAAATCAAAACGACGTCGTTTCATTACCCATTTTAACCGAATGTTAACCGATTTAACCGACCGCCTATTAACCGCTTAACCGACCGCCTATTAACCGCTTAACCGAAATAAATTCACCGACTACATTCCAACAAAAGTCGGTTAACCGACCGAATTAACCGACTTAACCGCCTACCGAACCGACGCCCACCCTTAGAGGCAGACGACTTGAATCTAAAACGAATGAGAAATAAGGACAGGTGGCAGCATCACATGATTTGTTTTAGAGAAATGATTCATACTCATTTCTCACAACAACCTCACAACAAGCTGACGTGACGGGTAATATTTTATTATTTTTTTTGTTTTGTTTTCTTTTCTTTTTGTAAAAAAAAATAAGAAATGATCCCTACACTCATTTCTCACAACAACCCCACAAGAAGTTGATGTGGCTGGTAATATTTTATTATTTTTTTACAAAAAGAAAACAAAAAAAATAATAAAATATTACAAGCCACATCAGCTTGTTGTGGGATTGTTGTGAGAAATGAGTGTAGGGATCATTTCTCTTTGTTTTAAACAAAGAAAGGACAGCTGGAGTCCATTAAGCTGGTATGTTGCATGGGACAACTAGAAATTGGACACAGTGGCAGCAGGGCTGAAGTGACAAGAAGAACCTACAAGCTCCTATGTGGCAGCAGCAGCAGCAGCAGCATGAAGGTTGAAGAAAATTGTAGAACAGCTGGAGGCAATTTTTTTTAGAAGGGCAGATATGTCATTTACGTTTACTTGTATGCGTTAGTTTTATGTTTTTATTTTGGGCTTTCATTTTTTTTACATAATCCGCACCTTGTGAACAAGGTGCTTAAAGGGATCGGTATTGTAACGGATATATTAATTAATGGGCTGCCTTAATAGTTTAATGGGCCTTGGACCTTATTAGTTAGTGGCTTATTAGTTTAATGGCCTTTAGGTAGGTCTATATAAACAAGACTAGGTAAATGTTTTAGACATGAAAATTGGTATTTAGTCTTTGGCTGAAAATGAAGGGGAAGTACCTCGAATCACTCATGAAGGTTTTAGGCATCCTCGAATTTGCCTATTATCATTGTTTATTCCATTTTAATTTCTTCTTTCATTTCTCTACTTCTCTCTATTTCTACTCTAAATTCCCATTAAACAGAAAACTTGTTACACCTTACATTTAGAAGGAACTCTTGGGCTTTTCAAGGCCTGGCCACTCACCCAAAAGACCCAGCTGGTCTAGCCATTGTGCTCCAAGCAGCGGTTGTTGCATCGTGGGCTTGGGCCACATTCTGGACTTGGTCCAAATTCCGTGGATCTTGTTGCAATTGGGCTGTTTTTGTGCTAAGTGCTCAACAGATTGCCCGTTCAATGCTGCCTGTGGTCGCAGATCAGATACAGAGTCGGAAGCTATTTTGGTCATAGCAGTAGTGATGTGGCAGTCTCTACACCTTAGGATACTTTTTCTTCAATGAAATCCCAACCCTTAAACCTCAGAAACCTCAATCAATCAAACGGAGAAGATCCCAAGTCCAATTACCGTTGAAGAAGTTTTTGTGTCTGTAGCTGTTTAGTTTGAAAAGAGAATTTGGTAGCAAACGGCAGAGACAAAGGAAAGGGCAAGGCGCAGAAGAATCCTCTAAAATAAATTGGTGAAATAGTGAATTGTATGGGTTCGTTGAAGGAGGTGGATAGGCTCGTGAATGGGCTATCTTTAATCGCCAAGGAGTTGGTGAAACGTTCCCAAGTTCTGGAAGCCGCCAAGAATGGAGATCTCCAAAACCTAATCAAGAAAGCCATTGTATCCGCGACTGACCTCTCCGGCCTCACCAAGGGCAAGGTCCGCGGCCTTTCAAACCCGGCCTCCTCCAACCCCGATTCCGTCGTTCACTTCACAAGTACCACCGGTAACGATTCCTCCGAGGAGGCCACGCCTGTTACCTTTCAACAACAACAACCCTCATCATTAGGATACCCTGATCAAAAAAAACAACAACCCTCATCATTCGATGCTGGCAATGATACCGATAATAATGTGAGAGAAGATGCTTCTTCTTCTTCTTCTTCTTCTTCTTCCGGGGCGGAGAATTTGGATATTAGACATGGGTCTGGGTCGGTCAAAGAAGCTAAGGAGGACAGGGGCATTAATGCCCAGATGGAATTTAAGAGGAGGAAGCCCAGGGAGAGGAGAGTTCCTTCCACCCCATTTTCCAGAGCGCTTGGGTCGGTGCTCTTTTGATTCTATAGCTGCATGTGTTATTTATGGATGACATAACTTTTTTCGCTTATTCAAGTTCTTCAACTCTATTATTATTGTCTCTTTTTTTTTTTTTTTTTTTTGTAATAAGGTTTGCTGGTCTTGGAGCTGGCCTTGCGTGGGGAACCCTACAGGAATCTGCGAGGAGGCTTGTTTTTGGCGCGCCACCACAAAACAAGCAATCTGCGCTCTCTCCATTCCTCTCCGAACAAAATGCAGAACGTCTAGCCCTTGCGCTTTGCAGAATGCGTGGAGCTGCTCTTAAAATAGGGCAGATGCTGAGTATACAGGATGAATCCCTCGTCCCTCCTCCGGTATTCTCATTTTTTTTTCCCCTTAATGCGTGTACTTCAGTTGTTTGAGGTTGCTTCTTTATTCTTGAGAAGGTGTACTATTAAATGAAGAGGTTCATGGTGGATGATGATAATGAAGAGGTTTGGGAATGATTTGCTGAGTGTCAGCATTTTTGAGCTGTTGTTGAGCTTACAAACCATGCGATCCGATACGTTTTTAAAATTTTCTTATATTTTCAGTAAACTGTAATCAAATAACTGCTCAGTTAGAGGGCTTTTGACTTGGCTGTTCTATAAAAATGTATCATTTGAATGTAGTGGCTGAGCGCAGTGATTGCTAAATGCCATCTTGCAAGGGATGACTGACAGGTTCTATGGGAAGGATTTTACATCAATTGTCATAATTTTACAAAATATGAATTTGTTATCAAACATAGTGGAACTATACTAGGCTATGGGGGCTTTTCTAGGAAAATGGTGATTATGATCATTCTCATTTTCTTGGTTTATTGTAATTAGTACTGTTACATATGCTTGGAATACTGGGAAGTTTTTTTTGTACTGATTAAGTCTTATTTTTGCGTGTGTGTGTGTCTTATGCTTCACTGTGTTTTTTGATGTCTTTCAATTCCATGTAGATCTTGGCTGCTCTGGATATTGTTCGTCAAGGGGCAGATGTGATGCCAAGAAGCCAGCTCAACCAAGTTTTGGATGCTGAATTAGGTCCTGACTGGTCATCGAAGTTGATTAGTTTTGATTATGAACCAATTGCTGCTGCAAGCATAGGCCAGGTGATACGACAGCTTCATTGCTCAGTATTATTTGTGGATGCTAGTCTCGTCAACAAAATCTCCCCCTCCCAACACCTGTATCCCACGCCCATCCCTTTAGTCACATCCTATCACCTTTGCTTTTGGAACGAGAAAATGAGTAAAGATGGTAGATAATTGGTATCAACAGATGTTGTCTACTTCTATATTGTTCACAATGTTTCTTCTGTTGGCCTCACAGTTCTAAAACAATTTTAGGTGCACCGAGCTGTCACAAAGGCTGGTATTCAAGTGGCAATGAAAATTCAGTATCCTGGTGTTGCAGATAGCATTGAAAGTGACATAGAGAATGTGAGACTTCTTTTAGATTATACAAACCTAATTCCGAAAGGACTTTATCTTGACAGAGCTATTAAGGTATGTATATGTATATGCATTCAAGTATGTATATCAATGTATTGTATGGGTTAGCCTTTAACACCATTTTCTTGAGCATGCAATCTCTGAGACACTCAAACTACTTAAAATTCTTTGCAAAACCCAGTTAATCTCATTGGTTCACTGCAGATGCTGGCTGAAGCTTAGAATGTATAGATCTGTTGAAAATGCATGCTTATGTTCTTGAAGTTTTTGTAGGTGGCAAAAGAAGAATTATCTCGTGAATGTGACTATGAATTGGAGGCAGCAAATCAAAAACGCTTCCGTAATCTTCTATCTGGCATGGAGGGGTTTTATGTTCCATTGGTTGTGGACAATCTTTCAAGAAAAAAAGTCTTAACTACAGAACTTGTTTCTGGTAATTATATTACATCCTCTATCATACTTTCTTGTTTTACTTATGAGGTGTGTGCAATCTAAACCCAAACTTTATCAATGCTCCTCAATGGTCGAAACTCCGAGAGGTAAATGGGCAATTTGCGCAGTTGCATTAAAACAAAAGCCTTCAGCATGAGCCACATGAAGAGCTACTTATAAATTAAATTGCATAAGCATGATTTGTGACTCCAAGAAGTATGCATTTTCTTTCTTGTAACATTCAGCATGTTTTTCAACTTAAAAATCCTAGTCATTACAGTTTTTTTTTTCCCCATCTTGTCTTCGTTTTTTTTTAAAAAAAAAAATAAGTAAATCAAGTCTTATTGAAAGCGTAAGGCACCCTTAAGTACACCAAGAGTATACAAAATGAAACACTTAACTAGGAAGAGAAAAACGAGTAAGGAAATCGAAAAAACTAAGCGACAGAGGGGACAGAAAAGCCACCGTCCACAGATACAGAGTATGAAAAAACAAAAGAAATGTGGCACATGCTTTGTGTGTAAAAGAAAAGTCATGGGCATAATTGGACAGAGAAGTGTGGGAAAGTGGAGAAGTGAGTTTAATGAAGGAGTTTTGCTGATGTCTGTTGATGTCATCATCCTTTTGCCAAACTATGTGTTTCACCTTTTGTTCAAATACATTGAATTCTATTTTATACACTGATAAGGAAGGACTTTTGAGGTATTTTCATGAAGAGGCAGATTGAAAACTTCTCCAAGATCCTTATTAGTTGTAGAGACGTTCATACTTATAGATTATCTGTTTTGAGCTGCTTTAAATCTAAACTGGACAGGCGTAATATGCACCCAAGTGCTGGTTAGAAGACACCTTGCTTCAATAGTTGTGACCATCAACAGAAATTGCTGTTGAGGAAGATTGGCATTTATTAAAAGCATCAAAATATATGATAGCTTTAATCTCACTATAAATTAATTGGCAGCTGGATTTTATGGAAGGCCCCACATGTTGAACCAATATTTGAGTTAATAAAAAAAGGAAATAGCTTATATTTTAATTCATAAAACTATTGTACATGAGTACAATCTTTTTAGTTTTTCTAATCAAATTTTATCTTAGCTCTTTATATAATAAAAGCAGTTCAATAAGTGCAAATGGTGTTTCTTGCCGTGGTTCATGTTGAAGATATTGAACAATTTTCTTCCTGGTTTCTCCTTCTTGTCTTCAATAAAGATAATCTTCTCTTTGGGAGATTGTATATTAATATGATGCCAATACAATCCGTTTTTATCATTACTGAGCAGAAATAAGAAGCAAACAAAAAAATCTGTCTTATCAATGCTGGAGTTTGAATTCATGAGATTGACTTTCCCTTGTTACAGGAATTCCAATTGATAAAGTCGCCTTGCTAGACCAGGAAACTCGTAATTATATTGGGAAAAAGTTGCTGGAGCTTACTTTAACGGAGTTATTTGTATATCGTTTCATGCAGGCATGTTCTTTTCTTTGCATATGATAAAGTATCTTTAACTCTTATGTGTTTGTCTTTCTTAACTTTTGTCTTGTATCCTGTTTGTGTTTCTTTTACTATCTCCTATATGCATCTATTGTACTTCACCTTAGGAATCGCTTGGGCATTTGCTATCAACTACTGAGGTTGTTCATAGCTGCAGTGGCTGATATGAGATGGTATCTGAAACTGAAACTTCCTTTCAAATTGTTTGGAGTTCTTGGATCAGATAATGTAATGTAATAAAGTTTGAGGGGATTAGGATAAAAACCTACTTGCGGTTGTGGCCCATTGGAATGTCAAATTTGCAGAAGTAACTAAAATGTAGCTGAAATGCCCTAAGCCTTGCTGTAGAATTATTGCTGTTATCTTAGTGGTAGCTCAATTTGCAGAGCGAATTGCTGATGATAATTTTCCAAGATAGAAATTCCCCCTTTTTAATTATTTCATGCCGCTGATAGTTGGGTATGGATGACATGCTCTTTGCTTTAAGGAGCATGCTAGTTATTAGAAAGAAAGGGACAAGTGTCCCTATTCTAGAAGGTGGTGAGATTTTCCTATGAGTTCCTATGGTGAGGTGTTCATATTCCAGAATATTGTATTTGTTCCTATATATATAACAACGAATTGTGAGGGTTAGACTCTATTTTGTGAAATACACTACTCTTGACATGGTATCAAAGTCTAGGAATTAATAATAATAATAATAATAATATATCTATCCCCCTATTTTGCCATTTTCTTATTTGCGTTTTCTTTCCCCCTATTGGAGGTTGATGGTTGTGCGATTGACCATATCCATGTGGTGGTCAATGGCTGTGAGTGATGGACAAAAGAAAAAGAAAATATTTTTTTTAGTAAGTAAAATCTAAGGATACAAAAAAAAAATGTCTGGCATATGTGGTAGTAACCAATGGTTATCCTGTGGTAGTGGTGCTGTGTGTGGATTTTTTTTTGTCATTTACGTTGTTTGTGGTGATCAGCCACATCTGATGAAGTGGTCGGTAGTATCTTCGGTGGTTACAGTGGTGGCCGGTAGTTGGTTGTGGTTACCGTCCCTTAGTGTGGTCATTTTACATAGATTTCTTCCTTAGTGGTGTTTGTCGACATAATATGGTTGCTGACAGTGAATCTTCAGCCGGTTTGGAAGACGAAGGTCAGTTTGGTTACAAGTGCACACTATCCTTGCTCCGAAATAGGAATATCTCTTGGCTCAGTTTAATCCTATTTCAGGTCTATTTTATTCTAGTTTTACCTTTGGGCCAGCCTAATATTTTCCTTCCTAAGTTCAAAGCTCGGTCCATACTTGAACGGCTGAATCTTATTCACCCGAGTCAAGCCCAAACCCAATAACAAAAAAATGCAGGCCTATATCTGACCTGGTTGGTATATTTGGTTCTGGCTAGTTTCAGTCGGTTACAGTGGTTCTCTGACTCAATGGTTTCCAATGATTTTTTGACCGGTGACGATGTTTTCCAACAAGTTTTGACTGGTGTTGGTATTTTCCGGCGAATTTTTTTACTAGTATTGGTGTTTTCCGGTGTTTTCGACAAATATTGATGTTTTCCGGTGAGCTGCGACTGGTGATGGTGTTTCCTGGTGAGTTTTCAACTGATGATGGTGTTTTCCGCGAGTTTTTGACTGATGTTGATGTTTTCTAGCGACTTTCGACCGGCATTGGTATCTTTTGGCTTGCTTCAGTCAAATTCATTGTTTGGCGGTGAGATTCTAGATGGTTTTGGCATTTACCAGCGAGTTTTGACCGGTTCTGTTCTTTTTCAGCCTTTCATGTCGATTTTGGCTGGTTCAGACATTTTTCGGCCAGTTTTGTTGTGTTTATATATTTGACAGTTTCTTCACTCAGTTTCTTAGTAATATTAAGAGTTTCATTGACACTTCTACTGAATTTTCCCCCTAACTATGGTGTATTTTTGTCTTGCGTGTATTGTTGTTGATCTAGTGCAGACTGATCCTAATTGGAGTAATTTTTTGTATGATGAGGCAACAAAAGTAATTAATCTCATCGACTTTGGAGCAGCTCGGGACTTCCCTAAAAGCTTTGTTGAGGACTACTTAAGAATGGTGAGTTCTCTTTGCTCTACTCTTGGTTTACTTTTTGATCTCAAATCTTTATCCATTTTCTTGTTCTCTTGCATGTGCCTTTATTGAGGTTCAAACTTCTGAATTTTGGTCTCTCTCTCTCTCTCTCTCTCTCGTCCTTTGAAAATTTATGCGGTTCACATTGATGACATTTTATTTAATAATTTATCTATAGAGATGACATAGTACAGAGGGAGAAAAGGAATGACTCAATGAGCATATAGGCACACTTGACCTCAAAGAAGTCCATTGAAGCAAATAGAGCACTAAGCATTCTCTTTTCTTCCTTGAAATGGCAATGATGTCACTCAACTTTGTTTGGTTGCATGTGTGTGTGTGTGTTTGTTTTTTTTTTCCTTGAATCTTGAGCAGCCCCATTCTGTTCGGATTAAGAGGATTTAGATTTTTTTGAACCGACTTTGTGTGTGTGCGTGTGTTTGTGTCTGTTCAAAGGCATGCATGTGTAGGAGTGCGTGCACATCGAAAAGCATATGATGAGGTGTTGATTTCAACTCACCTGCCTTACTTTCTGTAACAACCAAGTAGCTATATTTTGGTGTTCAATATTTCATTTGATCAACTTAAAAGTGGAAGCTTTTGCTTAACATGTTATATATATGGATACCGGCACATCATAGCTCGAGTGTTTTTACTTTTGCAGATTTTTTGAATTTATGTTCCTCTCTTTCTTCCTATTAGAAATTATCTTGTATACTCCATGTGTACTAGGGTTGCGCCCCTCTGCACTTTATTAATGATATGGCATTACTTAATAAAAAAAAAATGTGGAATTTTCATAATTAACGACAATTTCCTAATAGCCAGGACATGACTCATAATTAAACATAAGGTCCTCATTAATAGGACATATATTTAGTTGTCATAAAAATCTGGGTTTCTCACCCTCCATGACAAGGCCGTTTTCTAGGGCCTGTGGGAGCTGTGAATTGTCCACCTTGGTTGTATTGAGTTTGAAATTAATGAGAGGTTGGTGTGGGCTATGGATTTTTTTTGCCAGGGCCAGGGGTTGTGGCAGGCCCCCCTAGTGTCCCAACTTGGCTCTGAGTTTTGCACTAATTTGTAGTGGGCTGAGTCAGGTTGATAGCCGGTCATACAATAACTTCAGACCATGATTGATTACAATAGAATCCATGAAGTTAATGCTAGATAGTTGGATTAATGCTGCTGGTTCTAACATTTATGGTGGTCTGCCTTGAGGTTGTGATAATGTGAGATGTCAAACTCAAGTTGGAAGCGTGATCAGTTTAGCTAACAGTTTAAATACTAGACCTTTTTTTTCTGCTGAGCTCCATTTCCGTTCATATGTATGTTTGATCAGGTAATTGCATGTGCAAACGGTGATAGAGATGCAGTCATTGAGATGTCGATAAGACTCGGGTTCCTCACAGGAATGGAGTCAGAGATAATGCTAGATGCCCATGTTCAAGCGGGTTTTATTGTGGGATTGCCTTTCTCGAAGCCTGGTGGATATGACTTTCGTTCCACCAAAATTACTCAAGGTGTCTCCAACCTTGGGGCTACAATGCTTAAGCATAGGCTGACGCCGCCTCCTGATGAAGTCTACAGTCTTCATCGGAAGCTTGCAGGTGCATTTTTGGCCTGCGTCAAACTTGGGGCTGTTGTACCATGTAGGGAATTATTACTTCAAGTTTATGAGCATCATCAATTTGGTGAAGAAGATGGTGAGATCTTGTCAAGTGGCGCAAGTTCTTCGTAGGCTACTAGGCTTATAACTTATTTTTTATCTTATTCAAATTTACATGTAATAAGTCTTGCATGCAACTATGCTTGGCGAGCATCATAAATGGAGAGAGAGAGAGAGAGAGAGAGAGAGAGAGAGAGGTTGTAGTTTACCTCGTTGGGAAAAAATCAAACTAGAATTGCGCCAGACAAGACATTTAAAATGCTTTGTCGATGATATAAAAGGAGTCATTTGAATCCTCCATTTAGGTATAAAGTAGGGGCATGGTTGTCTTTTCACATTTTCATGGAATGTGAAAAAACAATTATGTCTCCACTTTATAACTAAATGGGATGAACTCCACTTTTTTAAGGGGAGGGGGGGGAGGGGGGGGGGGGGGGGGGGTGATTATATGGAGCCGTTTGTAAATTGAACATCGTGTTTGTGCCAATTAGAATGGATCACTTGCATATGTGGGGGATCCATCAACATATTAGGTATGGGATCCTGATTGTTTTTAAGTGTACTCAACAAATTTCGAGCTGGAAAACATATTGAAAGATATGTGTTCTTTTTATATAATTTCTTTAAAGAAGCAATATTCTTGTTATTCTTTGCTTCAAAAAGGATTTTTATGTGAGGGTTTCAAGAAGAGTGTTTCTTGAATCAAGTGGAAAGTGGTGATGAACTCATGAATATTGAATCTCTAGACTTTGAGCTTATATGGAGACTTTTTGCTCTCCGGAGCCTTAGGGCTTGAATTTGAACAGAGCTTCGATGATTAAACATTTTGGAATTTTTGTCTCCTACAAAATTAATAATCTTTTACCTTTTTTAAAAAAGAAGGGAAAAAGAAATTGTTGTAACTTGCTGAAGGTACATGTTCATGGTCTTTACATTTTTCAAAAACAAAGCTAAATAGAAGCTGCCGGTGAGAACTGAGAAGGGGCATGGCAAAGCAAATAAAGTTAAATGATGTTGCTGTTTGGTAATCTACTCCAGGTTCTAACAGCTTAACAGAGGGTTGGGTTTTGAAAGAAGAAAAAGTGGGTTAATAAATATATTTTTGGGCCAGAAAAAAGGGCGCAATTGATGGAGAGTGGATTTAGGGAAGGTGATATGTGTCGGTGGCACGCCATTGGAGAAAGAGGGCGAGAGTGGCAGCGAGTGGTAATACTGACAAAATAAATTTACTGAAAGAATGATTAAAAGAGGAAACTCATGAGGTGCTTTCAGTTTCAGAGATGATCACATCACAATAAGAGTGGACTTAATTAATTATGTAATGACTTTCGTGGAGATTAAAAGAAAGCATTCTATAAATACAGAGATTTAAAACGAACTTGTCTTTATTTTCCTTGTCAATTAACGGACTAATCTTCCACACGCTTAACGCTTTTATTAGTTTCCAACAAAAACAGCTGTATATGGATTTTGAATACAGCGAATATAAAATCGAAAGGAAAAAACTAGATTGATTTTACAGCTATACGCATGCTCCACAGTTGGTCAGGCAGAGACACAGAAAAAGACAAAGGTCTACTGTGTCACTCTCTTTCTTCCCAATTGTTTTGACCTTTTTTTTTTTAAAAAAAATGTCGGCAGCCTGGATTTGACTGTGGAGTGAAATATATATATATATATAATTTTTTCAAAAAAAAAAAAGGCCTGCATTGCATTTCCATTTTCCGCACCCTCTCATTACTAAAATAGAAAGTAGCAAACGTGTGGTAAAGTTTGGGTAGCAGAGTGAGGAGGATGAGGTGAGTAGTTGGGGATAATTAAGAAGTAGAAGAAGAAGAATGAAGGCGACTCTGACTGTGCTGGGGTACGTTTGTTGCGTTGTTGGGTTCGTTTTGAGTGGATCCGGGCATCATGCTTCTGCTTCTTTCGAGGAGCTCAATCTCAAAGAGCTGGAGATAGAGAAAGAGAAAGACGGCCTGCTTTCTCTTGTGCAGAATGATGCGGCGGCATCACCTTCTTTGCCAAAGCCTCTCATGGTCCCTCTCACTCTTATTCAGGAAGCTGCTTCTAAAGGAGCTGGTATCTCTCTCTCTCTTCCTATTTGTTTTTGTGATTGTGTAATGCATGCCCTGTACATTGGCTTCGCTGAGAAGCTACTTCTATTCATTATGTTGGCATCCATTGTTCCCATCATTCATAACCATTTTTTCCTCTTTTTTTTTTTTAAAAAAAAAAACTTCTCATATTATATTTGGGTTGTGACTTTGGACAGCAATTTCCTTTTCGTGTGAGCCATAGCAGCTATAATTAGTTTATCAATTTTAGTTGCAGACAGCGCTGAAGTTGGCTCAAATATTTATCCAAACCGATTATATATTGACTGCCTCAATCCCATTGCTGCCTAATGCTAAAAGTTACAACTATCATGTATTTTTTTTTTGAGACATTAAGTTATCCTCATTATTCTTTTCGCAGTAGTTGTGGCTCCGTTCGACTCTTAAAGTATTGACTAAATAATTAAATTTACTTATTTTTAAAAGCTTAATCTTTTAATCTTTTAGGATAAGTGGTGATTTAGATTTGGTATCAGACCAGTGGTCCTAAGTTCGAATATTATGTTCTTCATTTACCTCTCATTTCAATTAAATATTTTATATATTGGGTCTCATCTATTAAAAGAGAGTTTGAGCCCACGTGTGAGAGGATTGTTAAAGTATTGATTAAATGATTAAATTTACCTCTTTGTAGTGGTGATTTAACAGGGTGTAATGGATGTCTTGTACATTGTGTATCGTGAAATGTCTCATACATGGGAATTGAGTTTTCTGTTTGCTGTCTTCTATATCAACAGTCTGCTTGGATGGGACGCTACCCGGTTATCATCTGCATCAGGGTTATGGATCTGGTGCAAACAGTTGGCTCATTCAATTAGAGGTGTGTGACACCTCATTCAAGTAGTGGATTTCTAGGATTCTGAACAAGGATGTTTCTATTCTTTATCCATGTTTGATTTCTAAAGTACCTTGCTTGTAATTGGCTCTCTATATAGTATGAAGCGGTTACTAAATGAAAATGACATGTCGCTTTTACTCTAAAAATTAGTCTTGTCTTCTATTCCTTAAACACTTTAATTATTTTTTTTAATAAATAAGAAGTCAACTCCACACCTCTTCTTCTCTCAAAATAACCATGTTGAGTAACACAAAATGTTTTTCAAAAAGTTTATCACACAATTTTATTAAGTAAAACCCACCAAAAAATTAAAAAAAACTCACAAAAAACACTTCCCAACTTTATATCACTATCAAAAAAAAATTTCAAATCAAAAAGCAAAAAATAATTTTAAAACACTTAACAAACATATTGTTTTGGCTAATGATTGTGGATTGATGTAGGGTGGGGGATGGTGCAATACGATAAGAAGCTGCATTTACCGCAAAACAACTCGTCGTGGTTCATCGAAATACATGGAAAAGCAGATACCATTCATAGGAATATTGAGCAATAAAGCTGAAGAAAATCCTGGTTTATTTTCCAAGCCTTGATACTTGCTCTATCTATATCAAATAACTTTCTCTTTGTTTTTATTTTTTTATTTTTGAATTTTTGCTCCTGTTGTTTGGTTGGCTGAGCTTGTACCCACGGAGGGGTTTCTTATGGTTGCAGATTTTTTCAACTGGAACAGAGTCAAGCTACGTTACTGTGATGGGGCATCTTTCAGCGGGGATAGTGAGAATGAGGTTGGTTGGAGCATATTCTGCCTTCCCACTTTTTCCTGAAACATTAGATACTTTTGGCATGAGTTTTTCCATGAACATCCTGGACATTGAAGACTTAATGTTTCATTTGATCACTTGATTAAAGAGGTGAGGTGCAATCATTTACGAAATTATAAGCCCCTAAAGCCAAAAACGGTGTATTCTATGATTCAAGTGTTAAATATTACAAGCTGACATGATTTTAGTGTTTAACAAGGTGCTTCTAGCTGTGCTACTATCAAGTTTAACACACTAGTCATTAATTTTGAACGAGTTAAATGATTAAAAGACCTTTTCTAGCCTGGAAGCTAATAATTCACCCTTCTTGCTAGACCCACTGTAGTTATACTTTTGTGATTTTAGTGGCATTTATTTTTCCTAGATAGTTGGATGAATTGTATTTCATGGAAGAATAAAGATGTATAATTGTTTGACGAGCAAAACTCTGATTTCTTGTAAAAGTATTAAACGCATGAAAACTCCATGTTTTATGATTATTGGCTTTGACTTTATCTACTAATCTGACTAGACTTTTTCACCTTGTTAGTTCTGGTTATGGACGGAGTTTGCAGGGTCAATTGGGGTAAAAGGATTGTTCTGACTTTAAAATTTTATACAATTGATTTCATGTGTGGATTGATTCTTGTTTTAGAAGGCGAAACTCAATTTTCGAGGACAACGGATTTGGTTAGCTGCTATGCAGGAGTTAATGTCCAAGGGAATGCAGAACGCCAACCAGGTTTATTGTTTAACTTTTACTGTTTTATTCTTATTAAGCTTTGCTATTTCTAGTTATTTTATGTTGAAATGTATTTCAGGCTCTTCTTTCTGGATGCTCTGCTGGGGGTCTAGCATCTATACTACACTGCGATGAGTTTCGGGACTTATTTCCAAAAACTACCAAAGTGAAATGTCTTAGTGATGCTGGATTGTTCCTTGATGCGTAATCAGCTATAATTCCCAAAATCTTTTGTTACTTCTATTAACATGTAAGTTTTTGAACGGCACAAGTTATATTGATGATTTCATTTGACCATATAGAGTTGATGTATCCGGTGGGCGCACTTTAAGGAATATGTTTGAAGGCGTGGTTAACTTACAGGTAATGTGCATCAGCTGCCCAAGTTATGTTATTTAAATGTGAAGAATCATCTTCGCAAAGATTTATTTTTATTTTTAATGAATTGAAGCATTATCTAATTTGTGGGTTATGAACACTTTTTTTCTTGCTTAGCATCTCTAAAAGGTTTATTATGGATATCTGTATGTAATTTTAGGAAGTGCAAAAGAATCTGCCAAATACATGTATCAACTACCTGGATCCAACTTCGGTGATTTTCTATCCTTGATCATCATGAAATTTCTGAGTTAATTTTAGTAAGAGAGAACATCTGAGAATTTGACATATTTGAACTCTCTCTCTCTCTCTCTCTCTCTCTCTCTCTCTCTTTCAGTGCTTCTTCCCTCAGAATTTGATAGCGAATATTAAGACACCATTATTTCTTCTAAATGCAGCCTATGATGCATGGCAGGTAACTTTTTTTTTTTTTTTTTTTTTCTTTCAAATTTACATTAATTTGTTTTTCGTTTTGGCCACTTATATCCCATCCAATCCAATAATTATCAGTGGCAAGGATTGATAATTAGTTCTCTGTGCTTCCTTGACTACCCACGAGTTGCAAATGCTAGATTGTCTTACGCAATTCATTTTTGAGCCCTCTCCTGTATTGGCTCTTTTTTCAAACTGCCATTGTTAACAAACAGCATGTTCCTTCTTGTTTGGCGGAATCAATAGATTTCCTATAAGGTTAAAATAATACCTCTGAGGCAAGTAGACCAATCATTGTTCTGTGACCTTTTTGAATTTGCGGTATCATCATATTTTGACTTAAATGGTGTTTAGTAACTAGAATTACTAGGATAAATCTTTTATTTTTGTTTTCATCAGCTCCAAGCTAGCTTAGCTCCACGATCAGCCGATCCTAATGGCTATTGGAATGAATGCAAATTGAACCATGCCCAGTGTAATTCATCACAGATCCAGTTTCTCCAAGGTGATCTTTTATTCATATTTTTGTTCCTTTCACTCTTTGATGTAAAATGTTTATTTAGGCATATTAAATAATTCTGGTTTTCTTCGTTTTTTTCCCCTATGGAGCAGACTTTAGAAATCAAATGCTCCATGCCATCAGAGATTTCTCAAGGTCCAGTCAAAATGGATTGTTCATAAATTCCTGTTTTGCTCATTGCCAGTCTGAGAGGCAGGACACCTGGTTCGCAGATGATTCGCCCCTAATTGCAAACAAGGTATGCACTATCTAGCTATCTCTGTAGCTATCTCTCACATTGCAACGTTAAAACTTTTTATATCCAAATTTACACGTATCTGTTCATATTCGGGACTTCCATATGATGGATGCTTTAGTTTCTTAATGCATTTTTTTTTTCTGTAGCTATCTGGGATTTTAGGTAGAATGCCTTGAAGTAGAGGGTGTTTTGACCCATTATATTGACATGGTATAAGAAGTGAGGGTTGGTAACTATACTATTGTGTTACATGATATTTAAGTGAGTTAGATAAGGTACAGGAGAAAATTAAGATGTTTGACAACATCTGCTAGTGAGATATTGCAAAGCTAGAGACCAATATTGCAGCATGCAACTGAAGCCAAATTGCAAAAACAGCTAAAATGACATTGGAAGGAATATTGAATAGATGAGTAAGAGAGCAAGCTGAAAGCCTTGAGGAGGCGGAGGAGAGAAGGAGGTAGGACGGTAGGGACAGACTGGTATTGGCTGTACCACGACTCTACATATTAGTTTGGAAAGAGCCAAAACTTAAAATGGACTATACGCCTTGATTAATATCTTTACGAAAGTCCAGATACATATCCTTTCTTTTCTGTATATATTTTTGTATGTGAGAAAGAAAAAACATTATCTATGATTTTTGTCATTGATTTGGTTACATTATTCTTTATGCAGGGGATTGCAGAGTCTGTTGGAGACTGGTATTTTGATAGAGTATATGTAAAAGCTACTGACTGCCCGTACCCCTGTGACAGCACCTGCCACAATTTAGTTTTCAAGTGAGTGTGAATTTATTCAATGACTCCTCAGATTGCTTCTTTATTCATCATGCTTCCTATTCCCAACTGTGAAAATTGTAACATTCATTTATTAAGGTAACAAAGTCATACTGGATGAGGAGTGCAAACTATAATAGCTAGCACATTCTTGCCCATGGGTTTTGGCCATGCATTTATGAATGAGATTCTGTTGTATCTTGAAGATTCCCCATACCCAAATTTCCAGAAATAATGCAAACTCACACACACAAACACTAGTGCTATAAAAAAAAAAAAAAAAATACAGCACCATGCTGTAATTTTTTCAATGGTTAACATCTAACTTCATCTTCTCTATTTTTTTTATAAAACGCTTAACACTAGATCCTGACCATTAAAGAAACTACAGCATAGGTGCTGTAGTTTTTTTTGCAGCACATAGGACCTCAAATCTTTAACTTCTCACAATTGCTAACCTTTTAAATCTTGTACTGTACGCGACCAACCTCCCACCAACTCCCTAAAGGCATTAGGCAAAGGATTAAGCGTAGGTGCTGTAAATTTTTTTACAGCACCTATGCCTTAGTAAATCTAAGGGTTTGGATTTGATTTCAAGGTTTTGGATTTGAACTTCTGAAAACCAAGTTTGTTACCAGGAAGATTTTTGAACTACCATGAGTCCCAAACAGAGTAATTTTAGAGTATTGGTGCCTTAGGCAATTTGTAATTGGCCAGTGTGTGAACGATACTAAAAAAGAAGATTTCTAATTGTTGGTTTGATAAGGTTAGAATTTAATGCTGGAAGGAAATGAAAGCAGTATCATGTTGTAGGCCATCAAAGTCTAATCAATATCCGTAAAAGGAGGGAGATGATGTTAAAGGCAAGTGCCCGTCATACTGTTTATTAAGCCTGTTATTCATTAGGTGATGATTCCGGTTGCCCGCCAAGTATAAGCTTGATGCCCATAAGAGTTTAACATATCTTTGGCAGTCTGCATGCAGAGATTATGTCACATTGCCTGAAATCATTTAAAAATCTTCATTCAAGCCACATTTTCTTTTTCTGATGTTTAAAACAGGTGGTAGTGGATGTAGGAAAACATATTATTATAAATGGACGTGAAGAGTAATATTACTTCAAACTATTATGGCCTACTGTCCCTGTTTGCATATTGCCCGTCTTTGGGGTTTTGAAAAGTGAATGATGCGCTAAAACAACTTAGAATTGAGATCAATCAACCCTAAGATCACGTTTTGTATTTTCGTTTGAGCAGACCTTTGTGTTTGAAATCTACTCTTGTTGCTGGACTCCCTCCACTACAAATTCTCTATAACGGAAAAAGAGTCTTTCAGACTGGTGCAAGTTGTGAATTGTGGACTGCCATTCTCTCAGGGGAATAGGATGGAAAGAGAAGCCTTGGTGGAGAGTGTTTAAACCCTCAGAACAACATTCTCACTCGACTTATAACAAAACTTTGGCAGTTAAAATGGGGAATAGAAAATTTGCAATTTTATATGGCTGGACCAGGTTTTCATTGAAATGGGACATGTACAAAGATGCTGCAATTCAAGCAAATGAGTTTCCCCATTCCCACGGCATCATCATGTAAAAAATATCACTGAATAATTTCACATGCATTTTCCTTGCACACACGGTATTATACATTTATACATAATCCTCTTTCCAATGGAGTAAAGTAAGCACTCAAATCAATCAACATGCAAAAACTGAAGAGAGAGTGAATACAAGGGCAGACCAAACTCGAAAAATCATCATGGTTCCATCCTCAACCCTGCTATACTTAACAGTGATCGGGATATTTACATATGTAAAGGAAGCTGAATCTAAAATCCCAGCAGGAGGAAAAAAGAAAAATTGAAGAGAAGCTTCAAGAATATATATATAACCCCTTTCGTGGACAGGAAAAAAACAGAGAGGCCGAGCTAACAGAATTAGAAATGGAAAATGCGTAACTGATGGATAGCAAACTAGTCAGTTTCAGTTTCCCTGTCGAGATGTAGACGCTAGCGCCACTGCCTGTGCCCAGACCTTGAGCCGAGCCTTCACATCTCGTGGATCATCACCTAATTAAAATTTCATAAGGTTAGATTCATCGCTCAAGAAAAGATGTCTAGTCGGTTGTCGGAGCTGCTAATTATCATGATCTGAAAAGAGTAAAGAGAACAAACCAGGGCTGGAGATGCGCCAGTTGGCAATTGGGGAATTGCCACCACTGCTGGTGTCAAGTGTAGAACCAGAAACAGAGAGACGAGAGGGCATCTCCAGCATGCGCTCGTGTTCGAGCTCAAACCCAAGATCTCTGCAGGCCTTCACTTCCTCCAAGTCCATGCACAGTGACCTTTTCCCTCCCTTTGGCCTTGTTATTACCATCAACCCGGCTCCTCCTCCTCCTCCTCCGCCGCTAGCCCCGCCTCCCTGGTCACTTTCCCCACTCACGCCGCTATGACAATTAACATCCGTCCCCGTGCTCGCGCTTATCATCATGTTGCTCTTGCTCTTGTTGCAATCAAAATTGTCCCAACTATACTTTTCCAAGACCGATCTCTCCCTTATCATTCTACTCCTCCTTGCATTGTTCCGCATCCTTTTTCTTACTAAAACACCCTTTTGCGCTTCATTTTCGCTGGCGTACTCTTTCACCCCTATCAGCTTCTGGTGATGATTCAGATTCAGCAGTCCACACGACCGGTTCCTACGTCGCCGGGGTGTTGGTGGAAGTGAATAACAACCAGGTTCATCATCGGAGTCAGACGACAGCCCTGTTCGTTCTTTGCCTTCTTTTTCATCGGAGAATTCCCCGTCCGCATCAAAGCTTTCAATGGACAAGCGCGAGATGAACATCCTCATGCCATTGCCATCTTCATCGTCTTCATCATTCCCATACATGGAATTGCTTGTACACACAGAAAGCCTGGATAAGTTGAGGGGATGGGGTTGTTGATCATGATCATACCCGTCGTAGATATCATCTTCATACTCATCTCCCTGCGTAGAAGAGTGGATGGTCATAGTCTCATCTGAAGCCATATCCAAAAAAATCTCCTCCAGACGTACAGATAATCAACTAACTAGATGCTAAAGCAATCCAAGTGTCAATTATTGATGCTAGCACAAGCACGGGTGAGAAAGGGATGGCAAGAATACAAGTGAAGAAGGTAAAGCGTTCATTGATGAATCAAAATTAGAGACTCTGGTGTGGGATCGTATAATAAATGTAGAGAGAGAGAAAGAGAGAGGAAGACAGGCGTTTGGGCTTTCGTGAATCATTCGTTTCTCACTTCATGATATCATATGATAAGGGCAAAAAGAAAAGAAAAGAAGATAAACGGAAGGACAGCTCCAGCCAACGACCTTATTTATACCCAAACTAAGTTTAGTGTACTCCTACTTCCCAATATGCCCTCAACGCCTTCTTGATGACACACATATTTTTACCATATCTTTGTCCTAAGGAGCAAGTGAAAAGAGAGCGTGACGACTTTAGGGTATTGTGGGTAATTGAGGCTGAATGAAATTAACTTACAGAGACTAGTCCTACTCTTACGGTGGGCTGACGTTACAACTTAAGAAGTTTGGGGTTTTAACACCAAAAAAAATTTGAAACAATCAGAGAAATCCACACGTGGGGCCGCGGGGGAGGTGAGACGAATTGACGTGCAGAATCAGGTTTGACCCTTCAGAGGCAAAAGTGTCCCACAACCCCGGACACGAGACACGTACGTACCTCCCTTCGGCCCTTTTATTGTATTTAGGAATAGGACTCGTCATGCGTGAGTGGGTCAGCACTCAGAAATTAAACTCACCCTCCACCCGGTTTGAATAAAGGGCAAAGATAGATATTTTTACCTCCCCCCGCCACGAACCCATTGGCCAGAATGGCAGAACACCAAAATGGACAAAAACACAGTAAAACACGCTCGTGCTTCGTTGAAATTGCTTTTTTAACCGAGTTAAGATATTTATTAAGATTCATGCCTATCTGATATGTAATTAGATAACGCGACCCTAAAAATTGTATTAATTTAGGATTCGGCTTGTATGCGGTAAAAAATGATACTTTAAAAAAATGGGTTAAATATTTTATTGATATAAATTTTAAGTTTTTTTTAAATTTAATACCTGAGTTTTCATTTGTTTTATAGGTGGTAGGGTGGTACCACCTATAAAACAAACATCACCAATAAAACAAATGAAAACTTAAGTACTAAATTTTTTTAAAAAAAACTTAAAATTCAAGTACTAATAGAGTATTTAACCTTAAAAAAATTTGCAAAACTTAAACTTAATAATAAATTTTTTTTTAAAACTTAAAAATTATAATAATAATAATAATTTAAAACCAAAAATATTAAAACCTAAAAAAACAATAGGGATAACCGGCGTTGCCCAATGGGGTGGCCGGACCATCCCCAAAGGCGTCATTGGCCAATAAGGCCACATTGGGCAACGCCAGCCACCCTTTTTATTTTTTTAAGTTTTAATATTTTTGATTTTTAATTATTATTATTATTTTAATTTGTAAGTTTTAATAAAATTTTTATTATTAAGTTTAAGTTTAGCAAATTTTTTTAAGTGGAAAATTGTACCGTTTTCCACTACAGCAAGCATGCGGTAGTTTAAAACTATCGCATGCAAGCCGGATCCATTAATTTAATAGTTAATTTTTATTATTGCATTGTTTGATTGTATGCAAGTTGTACAGGAATTTAATGAATAAAATTTTTCCATTAAGCCATATGAATTTACCTATTAAATTACCACTTATCTTAAAAGTTTAAGTTGATAAGAAATAGTAAATTTAATCATTTAATCAAATACTTTAACACTTTTCTTCACATGTAGTTTGATCTAGCATGTGAAATATTTAATTAAAAGAAATATTTAATTAAATTATTTAATCAATACTTTACTATCACAATTTTTTCCTATTTGACTAAAAGTACAAACCTCTAAAGTAAAGTCCTTTTTCTACGAAGATAAATGTTTGTCGCATATGTACTCCCAAGTCACGATAACGTTTGGCCCAACATAGACTGATAAATTGTTCGATCAAAACTGCCCCTCCAAATTTTAAAATATTACCAAACTGGCAAAATAAAAAAAAACATCGTATTTGGAAACAAAAAAAGGGTAGTATGGGAAGTGGATAAAATGAAGATAACTACGTAGATTCAACCCCACCCCCCGCGGCAATCCAACGCCGACAAATGATTTGTGAAACGCGTCCTACTGTTTGGTGTTTTCACTGTTTTAGAGGGAGGAAGGGACAGCTGTCCGCGCTTTCATTCCCTAAACCTAATTGTTTATTCAATTAATTATTAGGAGAACTTAGGAGAACTTATATTAAAAAAAAATAAAATTAATTATTAGGAGAAATCAAAACGGAGGTGGAGGAGTGGTAGATTGGGCAACACCTCGTGGCCCAATGGGTTTCACTCGTCAGTCACCAACACCACGTGGCTTCTATACGGAGATAGTCAGATCCATAGAGATATGGGGAACGTGTGTATACATTTGCCATTCCAACTGTTGCTTTTCCAATCGTACACTGATATTTGTAGCCGACATTTTTATCGTCTAATTTTTTTATTTTTATTTTTTAAGTCTAAATTAAGGTTTTTTTTTTTTATTTTTTTTATTTTATAGATAGTCTAAATTAAGTTCTTATAGTAAAGGCCGACGCTTCATCTCTCTGACTAGTCGCCTTTCCGAGTCAGCTTTGTTGATGGTAACCGTAAAAGGACGGCTCTGGTGTTGTCACAGTGCCGATTGCGACGCTTACACGTGTTCAGTCGTACAAAAGTAGGATTTATTTTCCAATATTCTATATAAACTTAAAAGAAAAAGAAAATCAAAATCAAAATTTGCTACGAAATTTTCTGTTTCTACAATTTTATGGTGGAATATGTTGTTGTCTGCTATTTACCAAGTATAGCTGCCTGTGTCGATAGAAGGGAGAAGTGAAGTGATTGGGGGGTCGCTTTTAATTGAGCACTGCTGCACTGGGACAGCTATCGGACACGACAAACAATCTTGGAGTTCGTGAGGATAGGATCACACACCTGATTTTGGCGAGTGGGGCTTATCCACTTTACGCTATTCACTCACTTTTATTTACTCTCTGTTTCGAGGAACCTACAGAACACTGTGGAAGCCGAAGTCCACAGCACGCCGATCCTCTCCGGTATTTGAACCGGAGACGAGCCTATTCCTTCAAATGGGATAGCAAAATTGTCCAATTCTCGGTACACGTTACTAATATTTATCAACTTTATCTTATTTATTGAAATCGTAAATGCAGACAAACCTAAACTAAACTTAAAATAAACTTTTCTGTTCCCATCCTCTTTCCTGGGAAGTCTCTGGGCATTCCAAAGCAAAAATACCAGCTATTTCATATTTTTATTAATGAGGCATGTGATCTCTTTTGAATTTACAGAAACAAAGCTAATCACGATGGTCTCTTCCTTGATGCCCTTGTTATCTCCAAAATCATCAAAAAAAAGTTTCCTTGGAACACCATGCATGCTGCGTGAAAATTAAAGTCTTCTACCATGGTGGAGAAGTGGTCCCCTTCCCTGCAGAGTATTATTTTGACAGTGCTGTGAAGATTCAATAACCACTTAAAGTGACTATGATCGGCGGTTAAGGACAATAACCGCATATACACTCCTAAGTTCCCAATATTTACTCAAAATTGGAGGATTTCCTCCATTATCTCGAACATCTTTGCATCCATCCCGTCTTTCTCCTCTTGGGAAGCTCATAAAGTATACAAAAGTGCAATTTTCTACGCCCATTATGCGGCATTTTGGACTGCAAAAAAAAAAAAAAAAAAAAAAAAAAATTCTGATTGCGTTCTCATTTCTCCCCCACCAGTTCCCTTTTTTCTTATATGTACTAGTGGCTCATCTAGGGGATAATACTTGATCAAATCAGCAATATTGGTACCAACTTGCGTCTCAGCTACTATGAGGAAGGATCATCCCTACACTATAGAAGTTTTGATGGGATACTTCACTTTCACTCATAGGTACCAAAATTAACAATCTTTTTGTCATGCCACAGTAACAAATATATGCATGCTGTCCTGTTCTTTATGAGTGACATCCACATCATGCTGCCATGGCTTTCTCAATAACGCAGAAAGCCATGGCAGCCATCCATTTCTACTGCATCACATAGATCGAACTTCATCTTTAAAAAAATTTCCTACAGATCGAAAAAAGGAACACAACAAATTTTTCAAACTCGTTTGATTGCCGTGAATTCGCTCGAGCCACCTATCGAGCATGTATCAAACAATCATTTCTGGTAGGCCATCGCTCGAGCGGTGTCCTCTAATAGAGGACCACTTGAGTGCCTCCCAGGGTGTCCAGCAAAAAAAAAAAAATAGTAATTAAGCCATGTTGTACGTTGTGATTAATTAAGTAAAAACTTATCTTTTCTTTACTCAATATATATATATATATATATATATATATATATATATATATATTGCACCAAGGTCTCCAACCTTTCTAGAGAAGATCAGGGTTGATAAGACTGAAAGGGAGATAGATAAACGTGCAAATGCAATGTTGTAGTACGTAAGTAATTACCAATAGATGCTTAACAACAGGATTCAATCAGATTAAGAATGCCACAAAATTGGGAAATAGTCACATATAGCTTCCAATATTTTTTGACAAAATTATAGTTTACTTGGCACGTTTTAATATTCAATATATTGCCGAAAGCTGAAGAAATATTTCCGCGTTAGAATGTCGTAGGCAATGAGTTCCAAGTACACATTGGAGGTTCGTTGATCGAGGTAGAGCGGTGAGGGCTCCATCAATATTTTAGTTTAGGAAGATGTCTTCTGAGGGCTCCATTCATTATTTTAAACAAAGATATGACTATCTGCAAGATTGCATGTATATCTAGCTTCTTCCTCATAAATAGGAGAGAGAGAGAGAGAGAGAGAGAGAGAGAGAGAGAGAGAGAACGGGGGTGGGGGGAATTTTTTATTTTTATTTTTCGTCTAAGCAGGAGTAGGGGTGGGTAAATTATCCGCCTACTTTCTACTGTCTATCAACCGCTTACCTTACCGAACCGATCCACCATTGACCGCCTACTGACTAATTTCAATTCGGTAGTCAGATAAAATTTTGTTCCGAAAGCCGTTTCGGTAACCAAACCGCCTTTATTTTCAACCAATTAACCAAACCGACATAAAACGAAACAACGTCGTTTTAGTAAGAACGAAACGTTTGATCTTTTTTTTTTTTTTTTTTTTTTTTTTTTTTTTCCTTTAAAAAAATTAAAACGACGTCGTTTCATTACCTATGTTAACCGATTTGACCGACTTAACCGACCGCCTATTAACCGCTTAGCCAACTTAACCAACCACTTATTAACCAACTTAATTGATTTAATCGAAATAATTCACTAACTGCATTCTGACAAATGTCGGTTAACCGAAATAATTCACCGACTGTTTTCCGACAATTTAATTGACTTAATCGAAATAATTCACCGACTACATTATGATAAAAGTCAGTTAACCGACCGAATTAACCGTTTACCGAACCGATACCCAATCCTAAGCAGAAGATAAGGAAGTTAGAGCGAATTGAACAGGACAGTGCAGAAGATTGGGTATTTTAGTAATGCGTTTGGTAAAAGGTACAAGTTTCAAAGGCCTTGACCAAATTTAATATGTGAATGCTGGGCCTGGTGACATTGACATATTGTCAATTGCAATCCTAATTAGGCCTCGTGTCCCCCTAACGGGGAAGAACAATTCTGTACTGGAGGCCAACTCTAATAAAAATTTATAATCATTTATTTATGTAAGTTTGGTCATTTGGCCAATGACAATCGAATGCTTAATGGTGATGATAAGCAATATTAACTAGTGCCAGCAATTTTTTATACGACTTATAAATTCGACATGGACCTAGTACGAAATTAAATGGTTAAGGTTAAGAAGTTTAATTCGTTTAATTAAATGGATTGGGCTATGATTGGTCTATATAGTCTTATACATATGCTTCGACACAAACCGAACCGACCTGCGACATAATAACAAGCAATTTTTGACACGAACTCAATACAAAATTAGAGGGTTAAGGTTGTGAGGTTTGATCCGTTTAATTAAATGGATTGAGTTAGAGTTGACCTATATAATCTTATACTAATATCTCAACACGACTCAAACCCGACATCTGAACACAAATTGTCGCCTCTAATGGTAAGAATGAGACTAATAAAACCAGGTCAAATATTAAAAGGGAATTAAAGACATTCAAACATAGAAGATTAATTTTATCAAATAATCTGACAGATAAGGTCCAAGAAAGTGTGGCTTAAGAACAGTAACAAAAGGGCCCAAGTGGCCATCTAAATCGATAAACAAAAGGAATCAAGGAAAGAGCCCAACCCGTTAACACAAACAGTATTTGTGGCAGCCCATAACTCTGGAACAAGTGGGTGGGGGTGGGCCTAGCAGCGCCTACGGGCCCTACCCTGCGCTTGTCCACATTCGTGCGTAGAATATGACGTCAGGCTTCACTGAACCAAGACCAAGACAGATGGCAACACTTTTTTTTTAAAGTGACAACAACTACTTTATCGGATTTTGGTTTTTAGTTAGTTTCCTGGTTATTGATTTGAATTATATATGCATTGCTTCTAGTCTGCAACATTTCAATCAGATCAAACGCTAGTGACATATCATTGAGGGAGATTAAATTATTAATTATATTTTGTATTCATCGCACTCAACTCATGAATATATATATATATATATATGTTTAATTTATTTTTTATTCATTCCTTAAATAAAATTTATGATCAGTTTTTTGGTTTTGCAAATAATCAAAAGATTATATATATATATATATTGTGAAATTTTGATAATTCGAAAGTGGCAGCAAACCTGCTGCAAAGAAATTATTTCCAAAGACTTGGTGGTAATTAATTGGGACTACTTTTTCCTGACTTGAATTTCAGAGCATGAGGTAAGGCATTATTTTGTTATAAATTTGACGTGATGCATCATGCATGACATGTCAATCTTCAATTCGATGTGATCATGTGAGTGTGACTTTTTAGTTTCTAACTAAAACGTCATAATGATGTTGTGAAACGGATATCTTTAATCTTCTAGCCATGATTTGAGTGGTAAATATTAATAATAGTTGAGTGGTAAATTAAATAACGTTATTCTTTGAGGAGGGGCGGGCTGTTGTTTCATCCCAATTACCGTGTTGACCGCGTCCAAGGAGTAAAAAACTAGGGAATTTACTTGACGTTATATATCAGAAAATTGTATCATCTACGACAGAAAGGACTATACTCTTCAATTGGAAGCTTCTTTCTTTTGTTATTTTTTTCAAAGTGTTTCTTAAGATAATGCTATTGCCTTGAAGAAGCTACAAGCTAGCATATGGCCCTTACTACTTTGAGAGTCACTATCCCTCTGTACGGGATAGAAAATGAACAAGCTCTCCATTCATTTATGTGGAGTATGAAGTGACACCCTTCACACGCTCCCCCGTGTCCATGTGCATCCACACGTGTGTGTGTGTGTGTGTGTGAGTGAGAGAGAGAGAGAGAGAGAGCAATGACAATATAGCTCCTTGAGTTGAGTCTTGCAAATCAAGCAAATGACACACGTATTGCAGATGTCATCACAGACTCACAGTTAAAATCAAATCAAAAGGCACCCAATTAATTAACCATAACTCATTTTTCTCAAAAACTATTCTAAATTCAAAGAGGGGGAAAAAGGGAAAATGCTGTTATAAAGGTGAATAAGATTGGTGACAGTGATAGACAACCATTTGAATCTTAAGCTGGAAAAAGATTAATCAATGTGAATTTTCAATTGCTGGCCGAGGAGCGGAGTGACTGAAAGAGATCGAGAGAATTATTATATACGCCATTGCTTTTCCCCAATATTCAATGCAAGAGTCACGAAGAAATACTAGAATGTTGTTCACCAGATAAAATTGCAAGATTAATATAGAGCATACGTACGCAATGAGTAAAAGACACGGGGTTACAAGCCTTATTTTTGAAATTCTATCCCACACCGATAAAAAAAAAAAGAAAAAAAGAGAAGGTAATAGCAAGATTTTTTCCTCACAAATATACCAAAACCAGAGGCAAAGAAACGTTTTTTTTTTTTTTTTTTTTTAAGTATCTGACCTATATACAAGAGAAGAATATGTGGCGCACACCTCTTCTAAGAAAACAGCTAGCATGCAGCACTTCTTGGACTTGGAGCCCTCTTGTAGCTGAAAAGTCTGCAGTTTCAATATTCTTCCTCCACTGATTAATTAACCAGAGGCTCAGACATCTTAATTCAAAGCTAATTAAGTATGTCCAAAGGCCGCAGCAAGTCTTTGGATATCCTTACCGCATATATCAGAGTTAGTCTGTAAAGTTCCTTGCTGCTTGTTATGAGGCCACATAGCACTTGAACTGTCAGTCACCAAATGCGTTTCTGATTCTGATTTTATCTCATTGTATAAACACTGTGGTGTTTGATTTTGTAAAGCAGCCGCCATCAATAATGGGTTACTAAAATATTCTGCCCACTTGATGTCTTCGGTCAGATGGATTTGGGTCTCCTTATCTGATGTGCCACAATCCGCCAATCCCCATGAAAACATGCTGTTCTCCAGCAAGGAGCTGCTGCTTTGCAACTCAGCACTGCTACTGCTTCCGCTGCTGCTATTGCTATTAATGTTGGTGGTGGCACTGCCTTCCCAGTAACGGGATCCATTAACTGTGAAAGAGCTCATGGATACATTGTCGGAGGGAAAAGTAAGTGAAGGCTTGTAACCAATAGAGGCTGGTAGCAATGAACTGGTTGACGGTGAAAGAATGGTAGATATTGCAAACTCAGAATTCATATCAAATGATTTCCCACTTTGGGTGAACCACTGCGTGGGGTTGGAGTTTGTGGCATTGGATGCATAATTCAATTGCTGAAGCGGAAAATGACCCACCAAATCTGAAGGCTGACTTTCTTGGAGGAAGTCATTGTTGGGTGTGGCTGTGGGTGTCATCAAATTGTTATTGATGCTCCTGCTGTTTGTTGTTCTGGAGCTGGAAGAGCCCTGAACTTCCAATGGGTAGCCATGTGCATCAATTGGGGATGGTCTCTGCTCAAGTAAAGCTATTTCTTGCCTCGAACTTTCTGCCTTGAGGAGATTCAGTTCATTGGATGCCACCGACATTTTGTCTTTGCTTTTGGCTTCTGTATCTTTATCCTCCCCATTCTCCACTTCCGAAAGTGGTTTGTGGGTGACGGGGTCAATGCCTCTCTGCCTGAGCTTCTTCTTTAAGCAAGAGTTCCATAGATTTTTTATTTCATTGTCGGTTCTTCCAGGCAATTGTGCTGCAATCTGAGACCACCTGGGGAAGCCACGGAATTAATCCAAGATTAATGTTTAAAAAAGTTAATGATTGCTCCGACCATCGGAAAGCGAAATTGAGAAACAATGTGCAAGGGTTAAGACGAGGAGAGGGGATAATTACCTGTTCCCGAGAACTGCATGAAGTTCGATTATAAGGTTCTCTTCCTCCTGTGAGAATGTACCTCTCTTCAAATCAGGCCTCAAGTAGTTGATCCACCTCAATCTGCAGCTCTTCCCACACCTCTGCAGACCTGCCAATTCATCATATGGAGATGGACCATTATAAATTCACCTTTTTTTCTGAACAATGCAGAAAGACTTGTTAGTTTGAGGGACAAGCAAACAAAATTACCAGCTTGCTTAGGTACAGAGCTCCAACACCCATGACCGTATTTAGTAATATGCCTCAGAAGCTTCTCATCCTCCTCAGGTGACCACAGGCCTTTCCTTAGCTTCTGCTTGTAACAGCAAGAGTGCCTCCCCATTTTAGAGCAAGACCCACCTGCTATGAGGGAGAACCTATCCTTAAACAGCAAGTTTCGTTGAATCCTAGGAGAAGTGTCAGCAACGGCTAGAGGTGGCTCTGAATGGATTTTGAAGGGAGTTGTGGTAGAAAAGATGTTTAGAGAGAGAGAGAGAGAGAGAGAGAGGGAGAGAAGTGACAGGGAGGTTGAGAAAATGAAGTGGCAGCTGAGAAAGGAAGTTGAATTAATATATAAGAACTAAGAAGCCCTCCAAGCTAGAGAGAAAAGTCACACTCAATTAAGGCAGTACTCCTATTTGAGTTTAGTTTTTCTTTTCTTTTATAAAAGAGCGAGAGAGAGAGAGAGAGAGAGAGAGAGAGAGAGAGAGAGAGAGAGAGGCGTGGTGTTTGTAAAACAAGATCGATGATGATATGAAGTAACGAGATGAGTTGCATATGTCTCGTCAAAGGTCACAGAATTAAATATGTCTCTTGCAGAAATGGTGGTATTTTTCGACGATAACAGCAGCTGAGAACAACCCATGCTTGCAACCGAAGTCAGAAAAAAAAAAAAAAAAAAAAAAATTTCTTGCTAATTAATTAGATGAACACGGTACACCCACGTACATGCCGGAATAGTTTCGCTGTGGTTTTTATAATTTTTTTTTTTTACCGACATGAAAAATCCCATATTCCAATACTCCACAATTAGAAAGAGAACTAAAAGTTGTCCATTAATACAAATTGAGGAACTAATAAGTGAGATACGTCTGCAAATAAAATTACCAAAATAAAGTTAAGTTAATTTGCATGTATATGTATATATATATATATATATATATATATATATATATATATATATATATATTCACCATACAATCGATCAGCTGTGTGTGTGAAAGTGTGAAAAAGTGAAATATTCCATTTCTTGTCTCTGAAAGAAAACATGAGATGAGAGGGTGAGGGTCTATTCTTTACTTTACGCTTTGGGCTTTATGACAATTCTTCCCAATAGTAAACAACCTTGGAAAAGTCTTATCATTACATGGAAAGAACGTGTAATACGTATGGGTCATTTTCATAAATAGATCGATTATTTCATTATTTTTGGATAAAATCCACTCAAATCTTGCAAATTATTGCTTCAACCCTCATGGCTTCCTTTTTGAATGAAAGATTTCTCTTATATTCCTCTTCGCTGCGCCCAAATTCAAGAAAAATAGACCTTTCCTACCTAATAACTATTATATATATGACCAGAATCGATTATACTGAGCTACCTATTGTACGTGTTGACACAACGTGACGGTAGGCCAGTCCAAGAGAAAGTACACCATTAACCCTAGCTAATTACTGATTGAAAGACATCCTTCAAATACTCAAAAACAAAGAACATAAATTCATAATGCAGAGAACTCTGAAAATTACCAAAAAAAAAAAAAAAAAACTAAATATAAGAATCTTCCAAGGCCAAACATGAACATCCTAGCTAGGTGATGTTGGAACAAATGGTTTATATTTTTTTAGGCATAGAGAGTAGTACGAGAGTACCAGTATCATAATCAGTATAATAGGGGTTTATGTTATGCTGTAACTCTAAATCATAATTGAAATAGCCGCACTTCTGTGTATGGATATGAGCACATTGTCAAACCACGTAAATCTGTGTCTTGATTTTCTCTATTTTCTCTTGCTCTTTCTTTTTTATTCTATATTATTCATTATTATTGTGCACAGTAACAAGTAATTAACAACATGTGAGCTCATAAATATATACATTGAAGACAAATGAGTTTGAGTCGTTTAATTAAATAAGCCAGATTAATGTTGACCTATATAATTTTATATCATGACTCGACACGACCCGAATTCGACCTACAACAATTAGGACTGACAATTTTTTACACGACTTGTAAACTAGACACAAATTCAACACGAAATTAACGGGTTAAGGTTGATGAATCTTACCCATTTAATTAAATGAGTTGAGTTACGGTTAACTAATATAGTCTTACTACACATATATACCCTGACACAATCCGAATCCGACACGAAAATACGAATTACCTCCCATGCTATACGTTTATTGTAGCATTCTCGGTCTTGGAGAAAAACTATGTTTGGACATACGTACGTACGTGTGTTTATATATATATATATATGGATTATTTATTTTAATATGAATGCCTTTTTTGGCCAATAATATAGCCAAAAACTCTAGCAAATCTGTAATTAATAACAACCAACTAATGGCGCAACAGTAGATTTATTACAACCTAATAAAACCTCATTAAAACGACCGCCGTCTAATCACGGTGCCAAGTGCCATCTCCATTACCATCATCACAAAGCTGTTGCAAGCACCTTCTCTCCTCCAATTCGCCATGCGTGCCTCAAATGTACTTTTGTTCGAATCAGAATCTGGACTTAAAGATTCCTTTCTATTTTATCTTCTTCTTCTTCTTCTTCTTCTTCTTCTTCTTCTTCTTGTTTTTGCGCTAAAATATAACTAAAACTTAAACTTCATTAGTGCTCGTGATAACCAAGTTTAAGAAATATACTTCCTCCTTCAATCAATTTATAAATCTTAATTAATACAAGATAAGAAAAAAAAAAAAATATATATATATATATATATATATATACCCGTTTGAATAATAAATAGATAATCCCCATTGGTAAACAATTTACTTATCTGTAATGCATGTCAACCTTCCTTCAAATCATGAAGGTTATATTTCCTCCCTCCTCTTAGATGTCACTTCTAAAGAAATGAGATGGAGATACAAGTACTTGGTTCTTGTAATCTTCCTCAAAATATTTTTTAGGGAAAAAAACACATAATCATTGTGTACTATCACGTTATTTGCATATAGCTCCCCAAACTATTATTTATGACACTTGTCCCCTCAAGCTATCGCTAATCTCTTTCCTTTTATATATATATATATATATATATAAAGGACAAATATGATATTCAAACTCCTAAAATCAGGATACTTTTGGTATTTCAAATAAAAAAAATTGCATGCATAGGTCTCGTGTGGCATTTTCCATCCATTTTTAAATCAAACGCTATTGAAGGGTGCCAATGGCAAGAAAATGGTAGTTGAAGGGGGTTAAGTGCCACAAATCATCACTTATTCTAAAAGCGTAGGCTGGTAGAAAATAGTGAATTTAATCATTTAATCAATATTTTAACACTTCATCTCACGCGTGGGCTTAAACTCATACTCTATAACAGAGGCTCAACACGTAGAATATTTAATTGAAATTAAAGGTAAATAACAGAGATAATGTTTAAACTCAAGACATTTACTCTAATACCATGTTAATTAAATAATCATTTATCCCAAAATGTTAACTTTATAAGAAATCATGAGTTTAATCAATTAATCAATACTTTAACAGAAGTCCAAATGGGATGTCAGCTCGAGGGCGTAAGTGTACGTATTTTCTCCTTTTTTTTTTCTTTTTTTTTTAATTTATACCAACTTACGCAGAAATACTCCTTAATTTTGTTTTTCGATTGATACTACCAAAAGACATCATGCATGAATGAAAACTTGTTTTAATTTTCCCCACTTCCATGGTTGAAAAATAAGATTCACCATCTGGATTTCTCGATGTAACCTCCGGTCCATATATAGCTCCTCTGAACTGCCTTAAACTTAATTTTGACGTGGCAATTTGTGATGATTAATTAATTTCTCAATCCTAGTTGTAGTTTGCAAAAACTCCTTGGGGAACCTCCTTTAATTCATGCGTTGACCCAGCTGCTAGCTTACTAACATGCATGTTTGAATAATTTAATCATTTAATTATATACTTTTACACTTAATTAATTACAACATTATCAATTATAAAATTAGAAATTTTGGATTTCTTTAAAATGGTTGGAAAATAGTTTTATCTGAAAATTGGAATGGGAAATTCGTGATGTATATACCATCTGATCGATCATTAGAATTAAATTTGATATTGAACAAAGCTTTTGGATTGTGGACACTTCAATAATATTTCCCGACCATGCTCCATGTGCATATTATCCCCACAAAAAGGACAATGAGTTGAACCCTAAACCTATTTAACTCGCTTCTCCACCAATTGACATTATAATTGAAAGGAAAATGCATAAGTTGTTTTGTCTTTTAGTCTGAATTAAATAATTATACTTGATCATAATATAACTTTTTTATATTGTCCACATATATATATATATATATATGTGAGGATTGGAATAAAAAAAAAAAAATATGAGATTCTGTTTTGGGATTAATTTTATTTTTTTCAATGATTAGAAGCGAACAGGGGCATCATGCTTTGAATAATTATCTAAGATTTAATATTTAATTCAAAATAAGCTAGACTAATATGTATAAAAACATTAATTTATTATGAAGTTACAGAATGCAGGCCCGACACGGTTGCATTTATTTTTTTTTTTTTTTGGGGAGGGGGGATCTAATTTGGATCGGACCACACTAGCTAGTAGCCTAGCTAATAGTAATCTTTACAGCTCCAGCTTTAAATCTTCTAATCCCGAACGTACTGCTGTTTCCATCTTTTCCTGGGGCCCTTTCTTTATAAACATATATATATATATATATATATATATATATATATATATATATATATATATATATATATATATATATATATATATATATATATATGCAATTTAATTAAAACCATTTTTCGAAGAAGATTAAATGTACGTATATGAATTAATTCGCTGATTTAATATGACAACCATGCCAGTAGGAGAGATAGAGGAGAAACCTCGTGTACGTACGTGATCCTTAATTGTTTATGGTTGGGCATAATTAACTCCCTTAATAACAGTTCAGTTAACGAAATTCCACTAAAACAAGCCATGCACGACGTAATTTACCTATTAAAAATATGAGAAAAATGCTTCAAATGTCTCTCATATATATATATATATATATATACTCAACTTCTAAACACTTTGGTTGCCACATGCTACGTACGTCAGCACTAGGGACGGAGCCAGAAGTTCTTATGGGCAGGTGGTAGCCGCAAACCGGCTACGTGAATTTTAAATTTATATATTGAACCACTTCGCAATAGTACGTATCGATTATACTATAGTAAGGGTTATCGAATCACAGAGATTATGAGTTGTTTTGCGTAATGAGATATTCAAAGGAACGTATTTAACTTAACTTAACTTAAGAGTAAAAATAAAAGCAAAGGTTGTAGAATTGAAACTACAACAAGTAAGATAAAGAAAAGCGGAAAATGAAAACAAACTTAAAGAAAAACTTAGGGTATTGATCTCATCCAATCCTCAACCAATGGAATGCTTTAAATCTATATGGATCTTCCTAATATACATGATATGATCGCGTAATGGGCGTCTACCATTACGACGACCTCAACACGAAAACACTTTCGTTAAGACGTAATCATAGAGCACCTAGTTTCACATCAATCACTTACCACGTAAAGACTTAAACTATAATTGAAAAACAATTACACTAACAAAGGTGTGGGTGATTGATACTCCCTAACTTACTACTCTATAACACATCCTAATAAGGATACACAATACATGAAAACCCTAATTAGGCCACAATGATAAGATATCTAGTTTTGCACCGGTTTATTCCATGTAAAGATTAAACTACAATGGAAATACATTCTACACTACCAAAGGTATGAAATGACAGGTGCTCCATAGCATACCCTATAAGGTAACTCTAATAAGTAAACACATATCATTTCAAAAAGAACCATTGCAAAAGACATCATTATCTTTCAAAAACGTTGATTTTACTCAAAAAATCTAAGAAAACTCATAGACAAGTTTGACTCTTTTTCATGAATAAATATATTGGAATCTTGAAAACAAAACCTTTTTGCATGGGTTTTGAGATCCTCTAGCCTTTCACAATCATCAAACACATCTAGAAAATCCTAAGAACTTCAAGAACACTTCTTGGTTTTTGGAGAGGATTTTGATCAAACCCTAAGAACTAATTTAGCTAGACATAATTGAATCTAATTTAAGCATGAAAATTAATGAAAACAGTAAAGGAAATGAAGAACAACAACTATATTTAACTTCTAAAATTCGGATACAAGAAAAGGAAGAAAAAGAAAAGCAAACTAAGCTAGAAAATTGAAGAACAAGGAAGAAAATACAAAGGGAACAAGCTCTCTGGATTTTGGTCCAGAGAGTAGCATCAAAGAAACTAAAAAGCATGAAAATTAAGTTGATACACTTGAGCAAATCCGAAATCCCCAAAAGATGCATGTCTAAACCTAAATCTCTAATCCCATATATATAGAGAATTGGATTTACAAAAGACCATCAAGAGTTAATTCTAGCCGCACAAACAGAGCTGGTCGGCGTCCATTTCTGTCCACAAATCCAACTTATGATTTGAATTACATAAAGAATTCAAAAGATCTGGAAATATCTGATTTTCTGGAAGACGGAGAAATCGATCGATCGATTATAAAGTCGATTGATCGCATTTCGCTCGATCGCAGTTGGGTTTGTCCTGGTTCGATCGATCGAGTTTGTTCGATCGATCGAGTTTGCTCGATCGACTTTTCTTCGACTGATGAACTTCGATCGATCGATTATAAAGTCGATCGATCGAATTGCCTTGGTTAATTCTTCAACTAACATGAACAATCTCGAACTCTGGAAATGATTAAAATACCCTTGATGCATTTTCAGGTCTAATTTAAGTGTTTTGAATTAGATTTCAACTAAGACCTGAAAATAAGACAACACATAAAACTACAACAAAACGTTATATATACAATACGAACTAGGTATAACAAATGTAAATTAATGACTCTTGAATCGAATAATTCAAGACTTATCAGCAGGGGCCAGTGGCCAAAAAAAATTATTGGTAGGGGCTAATAGGCTAAATTTTTAGTTTTTTAGCTTTTTTTTTTTTTTTTAAAGATTTTTTTTTTTTTTTAACCTTAGAAATTTTATTTTTTAAGGAAATTGGGGGGGCCCTGCCAGCCCCCCCCCCCCCCCCCCCCTCCGTCTCTGGTCAGCACAACGCAAAAGAAAATGACAACCATAAAAGGTGATTAGATTGAACTCATGGCTATTCATTGTCTTCGAGTTTTGTCTCTAAGACTAATTGGAGACATCTTTTTTATTATGTGTGTCTCGATGATGTGTCGTGCTGACGTGGCAAGCCAAAGTGTTTAGATGTTGAATAGACATACTGATTGTGTTATTGTGACACATGTTGGTTTTTAATTGGTAGCATGGCGGTTTAAAAGTTGACGGAAACCTAATTGAATGATCTATATTTCATAAGAATTGAAACTTTAGAGAGTAAGTTGACAAAATTTAAACTTCAAAGAATAATTTGATAAAAAGTGATATCTAGTGACCTCCAAGAACATTTTTCCCTAGAAGATTAAGAAAAGCTTTATGCACTAAATTATTGCAAATTATTAGCTGTGAGGCTGCGGCCCGCTTTGAATTGTTAAAGCTTTTGAAATCTGAATAGAAGATTCGAAAATATCAAAGGCACAGTTGGAAACTTAAAAGGAATAATCAATCATTTTTCCATAAAGAAATAACTAAATATCTACTAGAATTAAATATATTAAAAAAAAAAAAAAAAAAAAAAAGAACAAAAACCAAACGAAAATTGCAAGAGAAAGAGGGCAAGTTCAAATTTCATTTTCATCAAGTGAAATATTCTGCAAAATTTGTGGAATTTTAAGAGTGGACCCATCAGATATCATAAATGATTCAACATCCCCATGTGCTACACTGTGCAGATAACAAATCTGTACGCCATCTTTCTGGGCCCACAACTGTCTCAAATTATGTTACTATACAATTGTTAGTAGGAGATGATTGGATCGAGCTAGGACATTATTCTCATTTGACCTTTTAAGTTTTAACATACATCTTATTCTCATCTTGTTTTGACATAAAACGGTTTCTGAAAAATAATTTTAATATTTTTTGGTATTTGGTGAGGGGCGAAAATAATAGTCAACTGAAAAATTATTTTCATTTGACAAAAAATGCTTAGTAAATTTTAAAAAATTATTTACGCTTTTAAAAGCGTAAATCATTTTCGTCAGACGGCAGACGTATTCGACCATCTTTTAAACGATGCAGTCGACCTACACGTTCAAGCAGTCGATCACCACCTGAATCTGGCCAGTGACGGAATCCGACAACGTCCGGTCACTATCGTCGGATTCCAACGATCGGAATCCGGAGACCAATTTCGGCCTATTGGTTGGATTCCGGCATAAATGGTCAGATTCTTGCCACTTTTCTCTGGAATCCGACCAACCCAAATTCTGACGAAACTATCCAGATTCCGACAATAGTAGCTAGAATCCGGTGAAAGTGGTTAGAATCCTGCCGGTCAGTGACAGAATCTCGTCATCGACGATTTTTATATTATTTTACATTAATATTTATATATTGTGAAAAATAAATATGACTTCTAATATACCAAGTGTGTGATAGTATGTAACAAAATATTTAAATTGCGAAATTTAAAAAAGACAAATATTTTGTTGACGAAATGGAAACTCTGTGAAGAGAAAAAACCATTCCGGAGAAGCTAAACTTAGGATATCCACTATTCAGAAGATAAAGTTAGTACATAGAAATTAACACTCACATACCATGATGCAGCGATCGTCCCTATAACTCTAATACGAAACTCATTGTGAACGCTTCCTAACCAAGTCTCATACTTGAATGGGTCTTCAATGAAATCCTTTACCTTATGGCTAACCCCTAAGATAAACTTCACACGAACAATTGAGCACACACTGACAACGACTAGAGAGCTAGTGGATTTCCAATCCTCCATAAACAGCCTCTCTAAACATTATGGAATTCTATACTAAATTCTTACAAGCTACAAGCCTAGAGCCACCTATTTATAGACTTACAGAAAACCTAATTCTGTTCAAACTCGGAATCTGGCGAGTAGGGTCCAGATGGTCTTCTGCAATCACCTTTCCAAAATAACGATATTCATCCCAAAACTGGACCGCACCCGGACAGCTTGACCGAGCGTCCGGACGGTTAATGTTGTCACTCCTTTCCGCATCTGTAAAGGAGACCCAGAATATCCTGGAATACTGGGTAGCTTCCGGAGGTGTTGCCACGTCGTCCAGACATCTGGCAAAACCTTCCCAAATAGTGTCGTCTGAAATCCAACTTCGTGTCGAACTTGAAGTAGCTTGACCTAGCGTCCGGACGGTGTAGTTCGATCGTCCTGGTAACTGCAATGCTGAAGTTTCTAAATACTGCGGGGCTTCCGGACGCCTTTTAAGGTCCATCCGAACGGTTGCACAGAAACCGTCCATATTACTTGAAGACTCTAAATAGAACCCAAATCCTGTTAAAAATCAACCGTTACATAAAATGTTTTTGTCAACCAGAATGTTGCCAATATAAAATAGTAACAAACTCTCCCCTTTAGTCATTCTGGAACAAAAAACACTTAACCGGTTTGGAAATACATTCCCGGTCCAAAAATAAAAAAATATTCTCCATTTTTGCTACAAAAGGACAAAGGGTAAACAGAGTATTAGAGAAAAACTACAATTACTAAAATTCAAAACAACAAGAATAATAGTAAAGTGTCTTGTCAAAAGCTCAAATCAACATAAGAGAAAACCAAAACCTCAAGATATCACATATCATGAATTTGAGCCACTTCGGCTTCTTGCTTTTGAAGCCGGGAAACCATAGACTGAAAATCTTCAGTCACTTGAGTCTTCTAGCCCAAAACCGATCATCCGCAAAATGAAATCCTCTTAACAAGTGGTTTGCAAGACGATAAAGAAGATTCACCACTGAATCTCTAGCTAATGCAGATCTAGAGGAAGAAGATACGGAAGACTCTATATGAGCGGGGGGAATGAGCTCATCTGAAATATGATATCTTTGAAATTTTGAACATAAGACTTCAACACTAGTCAGTTTTTCAAAGAGCCCTCTATCTGACGCTATGCTGGAAGCCGTAAAATGACATATTCCTGACAAGATTAGACAGAAATACCAATGGTTTTCATTTATCCACAAAAAAATATTAGATCCTGTTAGTTTAAAAAGTATGTGGTATAAAGACGGTTGTCAAGTGGATGCATAAATGAATGCAAAAATAGAGCAATCCAAAAGACACAGGTAAACGAACAATGCAATGCTGTACTAAAGGCAAGAAGTAAAAGAAATGCGAATATTTACCCAGAAAAGACCATGTCCGGACAAAACACTAACTTGTCCAGATGCCTGCTGTAAGAACAATATTCGGGAAAAAAATGCGTGCGTTTGGACATAGCACAACATTGTCCAGACGTGAAATTCATACGCTTCCGGACACAGAAAAATGTCTGTCCAGACGTTTCACACAGGAAAGTTGAAACTAGAGGAAAATTTACAAAAAAATATTTTCCCAAATGTTAGCTTCAGAACACGCATGTATAAATAACTAATAAAGCAATTCAATAACATTTCAAAAATATACCAAGATATAATTAAGAGTTAAGAGTCAATAAGCACAAAAATTTTCCTGCAAATATAAAATTTTCAACAGTAAACTTAACTCATGCTATGTGTGTGTGTGTGTATGTGTAAAAGCTTTCTCAATAAAGTATGATCTTCGCTAATATGATTTAAAGCAACTGAATTTTCTAAAAAGAGAGAAATTTACAGTTATATCTGTCAAAAGTCAAACCTTATCTTACTAGGGCCTAGTCACCCTCATCTGATACTCTCTTCCTAAGAAACATTACTATCATTCTTTTTACTTGCACCATGAAGGACAAGATATATAGCTGGGTCAGCACAGAAACAGTGAATTTATTCATATAACATTGAGCTCAGAAGTATAATTGCTTGTTTCTTTTTTGTACTACAACCTAGAGAGGAAGTCAGAATTTCTAGGGTCTAGGTTCAACTAGCGTGTTTGTCAATTTAACAATCTTAGCACATAAATAATCTCTCTAAAAAAATTTTCAGAAGTAGAAAATCAGAGATAAAAAAAATGTACTTTTGGAGAGCCTTGGATAGTGCACATTTTCATCGCATGAGGAAAGCAACTATGTATCAAAAAGATGCAGCAGGGAAACTTTGCAAATATCAAGTATGAACTCTTAGTTATATAAAAGCCAACATAATTAATGCACCAAGAACTACGAAATCAGGTAAAAATACATGGGATATCTGAAAAGCTAAATAAAGAAATAAAAATTCTGCATCTCCCCCTCCCCCTCCCCCTCCCCCTCCCCCTCTCTTTGTTAAAAAATAAAAGATAAAAACAACAAAGACATGTTTAAAAGGAAAATAACATATATCTAGACAAAGCATGTAGATAAGAGCAAATCTGACCTCAGGGAGAGATGTTTGACTATATCAAGACAGAAAAACAATGACATGCTTTCTCTGTCATTCCTATAATGTACCTGCAAAAATTTCTCAAAGCAACAAAGAGAAAATATAGGGATAGAAAATGTGGTTTTTCAAAAAGAATGCAAGATAAATATAGGATATATAAGATGTAACAATTAATACAATGCAAACATACATAGTATGCACTAGGATTTAGGAACCAAAACCCTAGGCATGGTGAGACTGTACCTATACTAGGTGAGTCTACGTACTCCCCCTTAAAGAGTGAATGGTCTCATCCTTTTTGACTCATACCCGTGGTAGATGTGATCGGGTATTGCTTATACTGTCCATTCTCTTCAGCATACCTTGTAACAAGCTCAGCAACCCTTCATAGGCATGGTTGCTATTGGGCTTTTGTAACTTTTTCTTGTAGTGCCTTGATGTGTTATTTGGAACAAACTGCTATTGTTACCGCTGATGCCGTGGAACCTGATGTCCCGCCGAAGGTAGAGTACCTGATGTGGTCTTAGTAGGCAACTTCCTCTGAGCCATCTACTTCTAAGCTTGGAGCTGTGGACATTTGGGTCGGATATGACCGGTGATGCCGCAGTGATGACAGGTGGGCAGACTTCTTTTGTTGGAATGCTGCTTGAATTTTTCTGCAGAAATATGGTTAGCATTCTTACAAACAATATTGTCCTTACCTTTTATATGTCTCCTATGTGGAGGGACATATTTTGATGAGGAAGAATCTTCAACTTCACTTTTCCCCAAAGCATCCTGCTTAATCCAAAGCCTGTGGGATTTCAACAAATAACAATTTGACCTAATATAACAAATCTTCCCACAATTATGATACTTAAGAATAAACTTACATTGTATTCCTGATTCATTGGATTTAGGCATCACATGATTAGTTAAGCAAGAATTATCTAAATAAGTTGTATCTTCTATCACAGGCTTAATATCAATAGAATCTAATCCAAAATCAGAAGCATGTGAAATAGAAGTACTTAAATCATCAACAGTTAAATCAGGCTTGTTAGAAACATCTGCGTGAATACAAAACATACTTTTAAAGTTATCATTTGAGAATTTTTTCAATTTATTCTCAAGTTCATTAATAGTATTAAGCAATATGGTATTTTCAAATTTCAACGAGTCAATCAAAACATGTGATTCAGGCAATTGTATAATCAAAGACTCTTTTTGTTGCTTCACCTTTTTGAGCTTTTTTGGAGAAACCATTTTATCTAATTTAGCAAAAACTTTAGAGAGCTCAATATCATAATTTTTTTCAAATAACTAAGAGAAATCTATGATAAAATGTGTAATAAAAAAATAGAAGTCACAAAGAGATAAGGATCACACTCAGGAATTAAATCATTTAAACGGAGTGTACCCGCTTTGATATCAATTGAAAAATAAATATGACTTCTAATATATCAAGTGTGTGATAGTGTGCAACAAAATATTTAAATTGCGAAATTTAAAAGAGACAAATATTTTGTTGACGAAGTGGAAACTCTGTGAAGAAAAAAACCACTCCGGGACAGCAAAATCCAAGATATCCACTATTCAGAAGACAAATCTAGTACATAGAAATTAACACTCACATACCCTGATGCAGCGATTGTCCCTATAACTCTGACACGAAACCTATCGTAAACGCTTCTCAACCAAGTCTCCTACTTGAAGGGGTCTTCAATAGAATTCTTTACCTTATGGTCAACTCCTAAGATAGATTTCACACGAACAGTTGAGTACACACTGGCAATGGCTAGAGAGCTAGCAGATCTTCAATTCTCCCTAAACACTATCTCTAAGCCTTATGGAATTCGATACTGAATTCTTACAAGTTACAAGCCTAGAGCCACCTATTTATAGGCTTACAGAAAACCTAATTCTGTTCAAATTCGAACTCTAGTGAGTAGCGTCCGGACGATTACTTAGCTGCGTCTGGACGGTCTTCTGCGACCGTCTTTCCAGAATAGCGATATTCTTCCCAAAACAGGACCGCATCCGAACGGCTTGACCGAGCGTCCGGACGGTTAATGTTGTCACTCCTTTCCGCATCTGTAAAGGAGACTCAGAATATTCTGGAATATTGGGTAGCGTCCAGACGTGTTGCCGCGTCCAAACGTGTTGCCACGTCGTCCGGATGTCTAGCAAAACCTTCCCAAACAGTGTCGTCTGAAATCTAACTTCGTATCGAACTCGGAGTAGCTTGACCTAGCGTCCGGATGGTGTAGCTCGGTCGTTAGGATAGCTGTAATGCTGAAGCTTCTAGACACTGCGGGGTGTCCAGACGCCTTCAAAGGCCCGTCCTGACGGTTGCACAGGAACCGGTTGTTCTGACTTGGAAATTGTATGAAATTTTCATGGACATCTTCTAGAAACTTGTGATCAAACACAAGACATGAAATGAGACACTGTCCATATTACTTGAAGACTCTGAATAGAACTGAAATTCTGTTAAAAAGCAACCGTTACATAAAGTATTTTTATCAACCAGAATGTTACCAATATAAAATACTAACATGTTATGAATAAAAATTGATTTTTATAAGTTAATATAATTGAATGAAAATATAAAAAAATATTTGTGATTTTCCGTATGCATTAAACACCGAAAAATGCTTTCGGGCAAAAAATATTTTCCTTAAAAATGATTTTCTTGAAACTATTATACGATAAAATTCATTTTACATTAAAACAAAAGAAGCATTAATGTTTTTAACGTAAAAATGAAACTACACATTTTGCTAAAGTCGTACGTAAAGCTCTAGAATTTGCATAAGTGAAGTAATTAATGACGCTTTTTAATAAAAAATAAAAACAATAACAAATAATTCAAAACACTTTACGCTTATAAAATATTTAAAATTAATTTAACTTTTATTACACATCACAATTTAAAAATAGAAATCCGCTTTAAAAAGTTTTGCCAACCTAATCCAATTAAGTTCAATCAGGGAATGGAATTATAGCTTGAATTGATGCCCATAATTATCATTTTATTATTATTATTATTTTCTAAAAAAAAAGGCCTCGCTTGCGTGAGGTGTATAGACCAGTACCCGTACATTTGACTTGGATTGTGCGATCTTCTAAAACATCTAAAAATAATTAATGTGCGGGACCTATATCCTGAACCCAATGGAACGTGGTTCTTTGGTCGAGGATTTATGCACAAACACACTTTTTTTTTTTTTTTTTTTTTTTTTTTTAAAAAAAAAAAAAAAAAAAAAAAATTTCTTCCTGAAGTATATATAGGCACATATATACACAAATTAGGTGTACGTACTTCTCCACCGACAGATAATTGGGGGAGTGGAAAATGACACTCAAAACTACACGTACCCCTGTATATATTGATATACGGCTCTTATATATATATATATATTCCTCCTCCTTCCCTTTCCTTCTCGAGGGCCTATAGTTAATTTCATTGATGCTATGGTGCATCAATAGGTTTTTACGTTATCTGTGACAACATTAAAGTCGTCTAAAATCCGTCGTTGCTGATAAACTTTCTCGATCTATCATCGTTAAAAGTCATTAATTAACAAAGATTTTTAGAATTTTAGTGAAGACTTATGATATTTTTTAAAAGACCAAATCCTTGTACGTAGTTTTATTGTCGAAGCTAAGCTTTAAGAACGTTCCTTGAATTGGTTTGAGATCACATCGATCGATCTTTCCTCTTTTCTTGGGACTTTTTATGACAATTGGACATGCATGGCCTCGTTATTATCACTTGACTTTCCTCTCGTCTAATCACCACTCTTTCATGTATATAACATAGCTAGTTATCATTTGAAGGATGTCAGCTGATAGCTATAATTAAGAAGACTTTTCTCTTAATTTGTTGATACTCATCAGAAAACTAATTAATAAGGAAAAACTGAGGATATATAGCCGTTTATAAACGCTTAAACTAATTATTAACTTAAAAGTTAATTTTCTAATTAAATGGAGGTGAGTTCAGGATTATGCTTAAATGAATCTTATTTACATCTTCGATCTCCTTTAATTTACTCAAAGAATTAAAAGGAAAAACTTCAAAATTGACTCTCTCATACACATGGTATCTTTGCTTGGCTTGAACCCTCTCTAACCTGCCAATTTGTATCATGTGTATAAACATGCATCTAATTATAATCTTCAATATATATATATATATATATATATATAGTTCTTTTGCTGCTGTTCTGAGTACATTCTTGTTTTAATTAGAAGAAGCTAGCTAGCGTAGAAAGATTCCCTATTTTTGCTTAGATAATTATAAGCAAAAAAATAAAAAAAAATTAATTGTTCGTACGTGCCTCGCATTTGTTCATGGAAAGGAGAGTTATTCCACGAATATTGGTGTGCGCACTATGCATACAGACAACCAGAGCCACCGAGGAGAGCATCTTCAACGCTTTCTCTCCCCTCTTCGAAGTTTTTAATTGGAAAATAAATATTAAAAAGCAAATAATTCTGAGCGCTTTCTAGGAAAACCCCAAACAGAAGGAGAAGAAGTCTTTCGTTTTCGTAATATCGTTTGTCTCCTTGTTGAACCATGCATGATGAGGCCCTTCTTGACCTTAGCAATGTCCCAGTTCACACATCCAATAAGAACAACTATAAATTGATTTTTTTTTTTTATTAAAAATAAAACAAATATTTAAACAAAATGAGATATTTGTTGATCTCCATGCCTCATCATTTACTCCCGTGAGCTTATCATATGCACGCACATGAGCTGTTTCCCTTAGTCAACCATTGTCTACATGGTTTGATTTAACAATTGCTAATGGTACCCAAAAGGCTTGTATTGCCGGTTGGTAACCATTTGTATAATTTGTATGAAAAGATTACAAATTCGTCAATGTGCATATATGGTTTAGACTACTATCAAATCGATCTTAATTATATAGCTTCTTGGTCTTAATTTTGTCTTCTTAATCCTTGTATTTTACATTATTAGCAAATATATCGTTCTATATATTAACATTTTTAGCTGGAATGGTTTCACGTACACACATGTCGAAACCTACATTACACCTAATAAAATAATGTCTAGAAAAAATACCCAAGTGTTAGCTAGAGAGGGAAGAGTATCCACCGACGAACTTTTTTTTTTTTTTTTTTTTTTTTTGTCACGTACCAGAGGAGGGCCGGGATTTTATACACGTGAAGATATTTGTATTGAGTAACATAAATCAAAAGTTTCATAATTTTCTGAGTTGGGGTAAGAAGTATTAAGGAGGAGGGTGCGGCAAGACTCGCCGAAGAGTCAAGATATTTGGAAATGCTAATGTTTTAGGGACACTCAAATTATAGCAACATGCACTTTTGGTGAAAGTATACCAAGACTATCCAAATTCGAGATCTCAAAAAAAAAAATGAAAGACCATAATTTGTAAAGGTCAAGTGACCCTTTGAGCAGTGGGACAGTGTTTGACTGCAAGGTTAGGGCATGGCCTACCGGGGATGTGAACAATGACATCAAGAGTACTCGACCATGCATAAGTGTGGCTGTGAATTTCAGTTGTCTAGGTTCATTGCTTGCATGGGTGTTAATGATCGGATCTGGTCTGATTCAAATCTAGGTGTTTGGTACGAAATATGTCCCTTCAGGTGACTGAGCTAGCTGGGGTATAGCAACTGATCGCACGCATCCTGAAATCAAACCACATCAGAAATTAGAAAGAAAAGAAAAAGAAAAAAGAAAAAAAAGAACCACATCAGAGACCTCTGACCACTCCATGCTTAACCCCACAAGGGGGAGAAAAGAAATTTTTTTTTTAAAAAAAAACAAGGAGATAGATAAGGCTATGGTACAGCTTGTGCTCTATCAGCTATATCTGAATATGTGTTACCAGCCCAAATAGACCCCACCAGAGGGCCATTCCCTTAATCATTCTGTCCCAGGGAAGGATCAAGTGTAATTCCAAAAGGGGAAGTACCAGTTTGCGCAGGGGAAAAAAATGGAACAGTTCATCGATCCAAAGCTAGGGCTGGCAAAACAACAACATTACTAGTCAAACAATTCCATTCATTTTTCTTGGAATTATTTTTTTTGGGCTTTCTTAGCATATCTTTATTCTTAAAAATGGTACTCCATGTACATCATACGTACAGTGGGTAAACAGTACGAGAGGCACCTGTTTATAGAATACTAGAGTAGATTGTTCGAAATCTGTTCAAACAAATTAAATGGGCTTCATAAAATTTCTTTTATATTGGTTGTTTAAATTGTTAGTAATCTAAACGAAATGGAAAAGTTTGAGATTAATCAGTAAATGACACAATTCTTCAAGGGTTTAAGCTTCTAAAACAATTTAGTTGTTCAAGTATTAATGAAGATCGACCACATTGACCCGATCGACTACACAAAACCAGTAGTGTAAAGGACTTGTGCATGCAGGATCGGAGAGCCATAGATCGAAGGACACCTGAAGGACTGAACCAATTAATCGTTCGCTTTGCATATTAGGTAGGCAGCTCATCGATCTATAGCCTATAGGTAGGATCCTAAACAATTTCCTTTCACTTTCAGGATTGCTCTAATTAACGGCGCCCGGCCTGAGTGAGTGATGCGTGGGTCCCCTGATGAGTAGGTGCACTGCTGAGGTGATGAATAGGGCGTTGATACGTAGCATATATACATATAAGTATCAACACCATGCAAAAGCATATATTAATATGTGAAGGGAATTCCAAGATGAAACCCAGGATTACGGACAAGATGAGGTGTACGTCACTTTTTCTCGTCCTTTGAAGATTCTCAAACCAACAGGCCCAACAAAAATCAACTAATCAAAAAGTAACTGCAATGGTTTCCAAAAAGTATAGACTATATACACTAAAGATTATAAGAAATGCTAGAGTGTTTTTTGGTATTTTTTTAGTGTTTTTTTGGAATAGCATAGATATAATTAAAAAAATTATATCTATGTCTTTTTGGATGGCATAGTTATAATTTTTTAATTAAAAATATTATATTTATATCATTTTAAGAGAACACAATAAAATGCTCTAATATTCTTGAAAAAGTATTGAAGTGTGAGATCGAGACGACAGTTAATACTTCAGCTTTGTTTATTTGGGGATTCAAAGCTATCTGCTGCAACTTTTTAACAACACATCATTTAAACAGTGATTGTCGGCAGGCCCCATTTTTAACCCACTACTGATCTTAATTAATTAATTACTATTTCCTCTATTATTTATATATATAATATGTATTCCTTTAGTGATAACTGCACTTTGTCTGTCATTATTGTAATAATGACTACGCAAAATTCACCAAGCACTGCCACTACATACTGCCTCTTAATCTACTGACATTCAAAATATTTTTATTATATTAACAAAGCCTCTTTAGTGGTTAAATTAATAAAGCTCCCAACTTTTCCATGGTTAAATTAATGTGTCCCCTGCAGCGTAGGCAAATCTATATATAAATAATCTCTTTAACTGCTTTCAAATGCAGCTTCAGTAAATTTAAATTCTGTTTAAGTAGTCACAGTCAGTAAAATATATATATATATATATATAGTACAGTTTTCATACAAATAACTAACACAAGTTCCACATTTTGCTGGGTCGATCTGCACTTTCTGCAGGTGGTAGACAGTTGATGGTGTATATAAAGTGCATGTGGAGGGGTGCTATGCATGGGTTCAAAATTTGTTTAATGAGGTGGGTATACGAGATGATCATTCTTGTAAGAATTTCTTGTCATAAAAGGAAAAAGAAAAATATATGTTGAAGTTATCCTAAGATCTGATTGCGCCTATGCTATGAAGAAAATAAGGTTAATTACATTTTGATCTTCTAGCTAGACTCTCACATTATTTTCACTTATACATCTAAACTACGAATTACTACAATTTGCTTTCCCAAACTATCATTTTGTTAAGGATAGGTCCCTGAGTCAAATGGAAACACTAGAATTAACGATATCCATCGATCACAATGATTTGAGTGGCACACGACTGTGAATCATTTTTTTTCATGACGAACAACTCACTTTTTACAATGGTTGTGATGGGAAGCAAAGATGACTATGAGCTTAGGCAAAAAGAAACACTAGTGTAATGGGAAGAGAGTGGCCACATGGCCACCCGCTATTGTGGATACAAAGAGTTGCCACGTGGCCATCCCTTTTGAAGGGTTTTTGCAAATTAGGGTTTTCTCAAAAAAAAAAACAAAAAAAAAAAAATTCTACCAATTCCATTGTTCTATATATCTGAGAAAGTGAGTGAAAATGCTTCAGAAATCAGCAAGAAGTTTGACAAGTAATATAGGGTTGGATTAAGGAATCAGGTTGTTGATAAAGGATATTCCCCAAAAAACTATCAACAATATACAAATGGTGACAGAACCTGTGCCTTTTTTATTTTTATTTTTTCTTTCTTGAAGTCGACAAAACCTTCAAAAAAAAAAAAAATTGATTGAAGATTTAATTAATGTTTTCAATTGAATTTGGGCTTTTTTGTAATTTATTACCTTCAAAATGAGGGCATTTTAAGAAACCAAAATTATTTTACATTAAACCAATGTGCTGGGCAATTTTCCCCTTTTGATATGATCAAAGTGGAGGTATTTATGAAAAAGTAAATGGGCAAGTGTGGTGACTTATTTTCCATTCACATTTAACACTGAGAATTGATTGAGGACATACTCGTTACAAGTTGGTTGTTCGAGGAAGTGAGTTGCATTGAGTCATAATTTAAGAATTTAAGTTTAAATAAGATCGATGATAGTTTAAAGGAAAAAGGTATAATTAACTGAAGAAAATAAAAAATTTAGTCTAGAACTGTCTATGAATCTTTGTACGCAAAACGGGCTCCACATAATGGGAGTTTAAATCCACGGTATCGTCCATAAAAAAAATAGTCACCCTAGGATAAAAAAAAGGGGAAGAAATAATGGATGGGCCAAATTGAGACCACCACACCCTGCACCCAGCCTTAACTCAGTTTCTATTACAACATTAAAAATTGGGTGCTTATGGTTGATAGAGTTGGACCCCTAAAAGCACCAAAGGGGTAGAATGGAGTTCTGACTTTGGTAGGTAGTAACGGTAATATGATTGCCCGAGACTGCATGCCCGAAAAGAAGCCGCCAATTTTTACCATCCATCTCCAATACCAAGACTCAGGGGCAGACTTTTTCTTTCGCAGCTGGCTGCTGGCGTGGCTCTCCAACACGTGTGTTACTTTTGTGGGGGCACCACGGCCACGTCACCTCTTGTCCCCAATTTGCTGTCAACCTGCCGTTGGTGGAGGAAGAGTAGTTTGGTGGCTCCCGCTAGCTAGCTCCTCTGAGCAGTGGCTGTGAACAGTACTACTTGCTCGATCTGATTGTGCATCGCGGCGTCAGCAATTATCAGCATCTTCTATAGTCCAAGGAGAAATTCGAGACCCATAACCTGTTGAGTTGAGTGGTGATGGAGAATTACCGTGTGTTTTCGAGGGTCATCACCATTTCATTCGCCAGGGATAATTTGAAGTGCCACATTCATATATTTCTCAATATAAAATTAAATTGTTATATTTTTTCTTTGTATTTGCTTTAAAATAAAATAAAATTATTGACAACAATTTTTTAGTCTGCTTTTTAAGAATATAAATTATTATAGTCTATAGATAAATGATTAATTACATGAGCAAATATTCAAAACTTAAGAATTTAAGGTAAATTCGATAAATCAATAATTTTTTTTTAGTTTTGATTATTTAAATGAAACATCTATTTTTGAGTATATATCTTCATATTGAATAAAGGATTAACATTATGGGTCAGAGAGTTATATATATTTAACATTAATTAAATTTAGAGGACATTGGACTGTGAGTAATTTGAAAAATAAGGACATCAAATATAAAAATTAGAGTTTAGTTGGAAGGCTGGAAGCTATGGGCCCAGGTTATCTTATTTAAAAAGAATAATGCTTTTAATTTATCTTATCTATCTAAAATGGTCGTGCATGTTTGTAAATTAGCATCTCAACGGTCAACCCCCGATTTTAATTAAGCTAGCTGTCAAAGGCCGTCATTGCTGTTGATGTTCTTTATATATGTTAACTGATCGACAAGGCTATAATTAAGGCTGGTCTTATCCACTGGAGAACCTTTTTCCCATTTGAATAAAAAAGAAAATACAATAAAATTAAGGATGGTCTTCATTAATTAGTTTGGTTTTGTAGTGCATAACATGTTTCGTCCATCTTTAAACCATTAGCAGCAAGTATTCACCAATTTTTCACTAAATGCCAAAGGCAATTAAGTTCCACATATATACCCTTAACTGTATCTTAATTATTTATAACTCTAGCTAACTTGTTTTCCTTTTTACCGTATGCTCTGTTTGTTTCAGCATAAACTAGTTTCTAAAAATAATTTTGACATTTTTTTGGTGTTTGATGGGGACAAAAATAATAGTAAACTGAAAAATTATTTTTGTTTGACCAAAAATGGTTAGTAAATTTCAAAAAATTATTTACGCTTTTTAATTAAAGCGTAAATCATTTTTCCTAGACGGCAGACGCATTCGACCATCTTTTAAACGATGCAGTTGACTTTCACATTCAAGCAGTCGACCACCATCAGAATTTGGCCGGTGCCGGAATCTGACAATGTCCGGTCACTGTAGTCGGTCGGATTCCGACGACCGGAATTCGGCCACCTTCGTCGAAATCCGATCAGCCCAGATTCTGGTGACTAGAATGGTCAGATTTTGGCCCTCTGACTGGAATTTGGCCAGCTGGCCAGGATCCGACCAGAACGGTCAGCTTCCAGCCTACTGGCCGGATTCCGGAACAAATGGCCAGATTCCTTCCATTTTCGCCGGTATCCGACCAACCCAAATTTCGACGAACTGTCTGAATCCCGACTTTTATCCCAGATTCCAGCAATAGTAGCCAGAATCCTGTGAAAGTGGCAGGAATCCTGCCGGTTAGTGACGAAATCTTGTCACCAGTGATTTTTATATTATTTTACATTAATATTTATATGTTGTGAATAAAAATTAATTTTTATAAGTTAATACAATTGAATGAAAATATAAAAAATATTTGTGAAATTCCGTACGCGCCAAACACAGGAAAATGCTTTCAACGAAAAATATTTTTCTAAAAAATGACTTTCCTAAAATCATTTTACGTCGAAACAAACGGAGCATTACATTCAGAACATTTGGTATATGGAATAGGAATATGTATTACTGAAAATATAAGGAGTTCAAATAAAATGACCATTCATATTTTATTGTACATTTGGTAACAACACATAATATTGTATTGAAATTGAATCAAAATTCTTAAAATACCCAACAGAACATCAAGAATGGTTGCACCATCCCCAGTGAGTATCGAGGATGTTGCAGTCATCCCCCATGCTCATCAAGAGTGTCCTGAGGGTGGTCTTGACAGATTTATTATGTTCTTCAATAAATAACTATAGGGAAATAGTTATTTCTATGTGAATGATTATTTCCAAGTATAGTGTGTAACTAAACGAAAAAATGACTCTTATATATATATATTGAACAATTACACTTTTTATTCATAAAAATAATATCACTGATACAATTTGAAATTTTTTCAATCCAAACTCTATTTATGACACACAAAATAGCATTTTTGACTATGGTATGAATGGCAAAATTCATATTCCGCTTGATATGTTCGATTTTTCATGACTTCATCTGGCTCAGTTTAGCCTTGATTCCATTCACAATATGTCCAAATTTGCTCCAATTATTGCCTATTGTTTTGACTGCATTTACAAACTGTAGATCGTCCCTTTTTCCAAAATTATATCAACAAAACTCATCTCATTATACAACTCCACATCATGAAAAGTTGCCAAAGCTTCAGCAACCATAGGGGCAACTGCAAAATTTTTGGTGGTACTTCTTACAACAACAACTATACCCTCAAAATCACGAACAACAATCTCGATTCTAATACGCTCATTCTTGTTATTCACCATTGCATCCTAATTGACTTTATACAAACATGAGGGTGGTGGCTGCCATAATAATGGAGGGTCTATACAAGTAGAACTACTAGCATCCAATCCAGGGGCATTCGCCCTTCGAAAGTCATCAAGAGACAAACTTGCTTCTCAAAACATTTGTTGAGGATGAATGAATTCATTTCCATACACTATCCCATTTCTACTGGAACCATATTTTTCGAGCCACAACCACCATGAGCTCTAGCTCCATCATATCACATCGCTCCATCATGCATTTACTTTTTGAATATTTTTTGGACCGTACCTGGCCTATACATCTAGGGTTGAAGGGCTGCTCCAGAGAATATGCTTCACAATTTCTGCTTCTTGTAGACAAATTGGGCACAAGTCTTCGGGGACCACGTACACCATGTTGAAGGAGATTCATTTTGATAGGGAGTAGATCATTGCAAGCTCTTCACATAAAATCCCTAAGGCAAGTAAAATGACTATTCTATATTATTAGTCCTTCGATTCTAATTTTTTAAGAATCTATTCTGCATACTAAACGTGTCCTTATACTTTTAGAGGGCTTGCTAACTTACACATATACAAGATGTATTTGTTTGATACAACACACTTTTATTCACAGAGTTAGATTTAATTTACAAATTGATACTTAATTATATATATATATATATATATATATATATATATATATATATATATATATATATATGTGCATTATTTCTTGATTCACATGCATGCTTTAATTAAGAATACACTGGCCCACCTGGTCTTATAATTGAGTGAGGCTCGTGGCGGCATAATCAGTTGAGGTACAATCTTAATTAGCCATTTTAAGGTGCTGCTACCCACAACAGTAGAATTAATAGGCTTTCTGTGAATTATTTTGTATGCATATATAGACTGCCATTGATTGCTAGCTCTTTCAGAATATATATATATATATATATATATATATATATATATATATATATATATATATATATAACCTAAAAAATTAATCACCCATAATTAATTAGCTGCGTACGTGTAAAGAAAAGGAAAAAAAAAAAGAAAAAACTGATATATATATATATATATATATATATATATATATATATATATATATATATATATATATATCCGAGCTGGAGAGGTGATGGGATATTAGTGAAGCAAATTCAGGAAGATAACGATTTTTTTTCTTAAGATTCTAATCAACGAGTAGTTTGAAATCTGAAGGGGCATCATCGAAATGTCCTTGAACAACAAGAAGTCATGCCCGCCTCACTTCATTATCTTTAATCCATCTCTTTCCAAAAAGAATGACAACCAATTGACAAGATAGATCACCCATCACTTTGGGATAATGGGATTAGATATTGTGCTAAGCTCTCATTAAATTTTCTAATAATTTCGCCCATCCTCTGATTTGATCTTGATGTTTACGGCAGAAGATCAACACTCGTATGACCCACATTTTTTTTTTTTAGGAGGCACACCACGTTCCTCTTGGAATGCTTAATAGGACTCACCACTCAGCACTCACCCGGGGGTCTATTCGAGATGACCCTTAATGCATCCCACTTAATAAGGACCAACTAAATTAGAGGTAACATAAGCACATGCATATGTCATATTATGTTTTAATTTGTTAAGATCGATCCAGCAATGTTATTTAATAGACTTACTTCTTGATCGATCTCGATCTACAACTGCGCGCCATATATACAACTAAAACATGACTGATTTTTACGGTCACATCTTTCACTATGTTGTACAGATTAAGTACGTCGATCTACTAAATAGAATTATTAATTACGTCCATACTCTTTTGATAAACCCATCTAGCTAGCTAAATGATAAGAGTGTCACATTAGTAAATAAAGTGAAATAAAAGTGTGGTGAATAGCATTAATTTTTCAAAGAAGTACAAAAAAAAATAAAAAAATAAATAAATTATGGTCCTAATTAACTTGGTAATTGAAAGAAAAAGAGGTACTGTGATTATAATTAAAGTGACAAGGATTAATATAATTAGCATCATAATTAGTGAAACAACTAGCATTTTACTTTCTGTCATGGTGACAGGCCTTCAAATCTTGTGAGTTAGTCACCAAAGTGTAAAAATGTCAAAAATACAATGAACATAGAGAAGGGATTTAGCTCGAAATTATTATGACACTTTGACTTCAATAAGAAGGAACACGACATTACAAGAGGAGGATTATCAATGATCAAAAAGCCTTGTCGACTTAAAAAATGCTCATCTTGTCCCCCTTAAGTTTGAATAATTACATCCTCCCCCTTTTGATTTCTAGTGGGAAATGATTGTCAACTTTCATCACAGATTACATCATTAATTGACCTTCAACTTGAAAAAAGCTCTAATTACTCGACCCTTAAATGACCCTTAATTATTATATATTTTCCTTTCACAAATTCCTCAGATTCGGTTATTTTTCTCAACTTGTCTTATCAACAAATCATTCTACCTTGTAGTGTGTCAACATCCAACTGGACCTTTGCTTAACCAATTTCCATCAAAATTGTCGCATCAACCACCACTCCAGTCTCCTACAAAATTTGCTTATTTGCGATGACTGCAGCACTCGTCGTAATAATTATCTCGTTTTCGCCGCTAAAACCTACGTACTACCGATCAAAGAGAGAGACACTGGAAAACGAAAAGAATCCCCCCCCCCCCGCGAAACATGGAGCCACAGTTGGAATGCTCAAACGACGGAAAGAGCCGTTACAAGTTATTGCATCCGCAGTCGTTTGATTCTAGCACTCATTGTCTTGCTGTCGTCTATAGTGAGAGAGTTGAAAATCCGATTAATTGAAGTTAGTTATTTATAATATTTTCTGAATTTTGCGATAATTTCAGGGGCTGATCCATTTTTCTTGGCATCTCTTCCACCTCTTTGGTATTTGAAAATGATTAGTATAGTACGTCTCTCTTTTTTTTCTTTTTTTCTTTTATGCAAAATTACTAAATAATTTTTTTATATTCACAATTTTCTAACGTGTCTTAATTTTTCAATTCATATATTGCTAGCTAATCCATTTAATATTTCGTGTGATTTTGTCAATTGTAAGTAGGATTTTATCAATTTTAATTTTAAAAAAACTTAATTCTTTTTGCAAAAGCAATTGTATGTAACATGCATTGTCAATAAAATTTTATAAGTGATAGATGCTGATGTTGAAGTCTTGATGGTAGATTTCAGAGAGGGAGATTGAGAGTGTTTGTTAGATTTAGATTTTTAGATTTGTGTTTATGTATGTGTTTTTTTTTTTTTTTTTTTTTTTTTAACCAATACTACTATTTGGGCCTTATTTTACCGTGGGCCTTTTGGCGACAACTGGGCCTAAATTAAAGCAGTTTGATCTCTCGTGTATTTGCTAGTGTACTCAAAGGAAACTAAGCAAGACGCTTTTGAGCGGCGCAGAGGATGGTCTCAGCATGTCCTCACCGACAGTGATGCCAGGCTTCGTATTTGGGTCAACTTGGGTTTATTCTTCAAAAACCAAAAAACTGGTTGAAGTCCAAGCAAGCCCAATTAGTCGAAACTATGAAGCCCTATGGGCCTCTACTCTCTCAGACTCAAACCCCGGCGAGAAGCCCAATCACTTAAAATGGGAGTAGAAAGAGAGGAGGAGTTGGAAGAGAGCAGCGCAAAATGGAGAGCGGGACGGTGGGGGAATTCATAAGAACGGAGGTGGGCGACTGGGACGACGAAGCGGTGGGCACGGCCCGGTTCAAGGCATTTAGCGGACAGAAATGTGATTGGGAATCGAGATACGAATTCTGGAAGGTTCTGATTCTCAAAATTGCTCGCCGTTTCGGCCTTCTCGTCATCAGCCCTCTCGACGTGAAGAACAATTGGTTCAATCGCGGAGGCTTGACCCCTCTGTGCCTCGACCAGGTTTTGGTGAGATTACCCCTTCCCTCATTCCATATATATATATATGGTAATTTTGTATGCTAAATGATATGCTCCTGTTGGTCGGTTCAGATGGAAATGTACAATGAAGGGGAAATCGTACGAGTGGGCGATCTTTTGGACCCAACCAGTGGGTCACTGTCCCTTCTCTTGAGAAAGGTTGGACGAAACTTGATGCGTATTAGACCCACCTCCACACCATCCCTACAAGCTCTGTCACAAGATCACCTCGTACTCACCACACTCTTGAAGGTATTTGCATGTATTTCTTTCTGTTTCCATCTATAAACAGTTGGGCAGATGTATCAAAATGTTAGCTTTTTCAATTTTTCCAGGAAAAAGCCGTGCAAGTTGTGAAACACTTGTGTGAAAGTCACTGGACCTGTTCGTGCGTTGTAACTATGAGCAAGTTCCAGGACATTTGTGGAGGTCCGGAGGAAGCATCCGCGGTCTTGTCTCACCTGTCCGAAACCGGGAAAGCACGCTACCTCTCAGTCCATAAAAAGGAATTCCTTGAGGTACAGCATCTCCATGCTGCTTCTGTTGAATTTAGTGAACAGAACATCATGGTGAAATCATTGAGTATAATTTCTTTCTTACATTTTTCGTAGTTGTCCAAGTGGGTTATTGTAATGCCCCAGCACGTTAGAGTTAGGCACGTCAACAAATACTCTTGGAGGCGCAAAGCATCATAAGGTCACAAGAGCAAATACTAAAATGCTGAATTAAATGCATGTTAAGAAAATAGAATCAAATTAAAACTTTAGTAAACGTGGAAACGTTAGGACAAATAACATAAAAAAGCTAGTCACTAATGTTATTTCATGAGATGAACTCTAATGCTCTTCTAAGCCCCCATCCTGGCCTCCTAATGTATGCTGCTCATAACCTGAAAACAAAACATAAAAGTGATGACCCAAAAAAAGCTCGAGAAGAAAAAATATCCAACCGTAAATCAGTTGAGTTAAATTCATTTTCTTTAAAGCTGATTTTTTTTCATGAAAGCATAATGGAAACACTTTATTCTCATTAGAATGCTTAGATACTACTTATAGTAATCATTCTCATAATAAGGCCCAATGTACACTCTTACACCCCGTGTATTAGGGTTGCACGGTCCTTGTGATCATGGCAACACCTATGGCCGCAGATGTGCCCTCCCACCGATTAACCAAGGTCCACTCTATGTGGCTACATAACATGATTACTACCTTCAAACAAGCTTCCTTTTGTAGTTGCACGTCCATCTAAGCAACGGTATTGAGCTCATACAATTTTAACATCATGGGGCCAAAATTACCTCCTTCACATATGTGTCCTCATCATAATAATTTCTTACTCATTTTTTTACTTCTCATGAAACATCTTAGTGCTACGTATGAGAGGATTTTGCATCTTTATACTTTTCTATATTTAGAAATTTTCATAAATGAAAACCTTTCCTCAAATAGAGCTTTCCCAATTTGAGAACTTCCAAACTTAGTAACTTCCTTAAATATAACATCCTTCATTTAGAAACTTCATGACAGTGGAAGCTTTACCCATAAAAAAGATTGAGTGACTTTAGATAATTTTTCAAATTGAAAACTCTTTTATGAAAAACATTTCATGTAAAGCATTAGAGTATTATCACATAGGCATTTATATAAAGCAATAAAGGCATTTAATTTAAAAGCATGCAATGAAAGTACTTGAGAAGGGATAAGGGATCTAACTTACCTCGATAGTTTTTAGAGCACTAGCAGCAGCTTCCTTAAATCCTATTCCCTTCTCTTCCTTTCTCTACATGTAAGGAAAACTCCTAAAACCCCAACCATTTAAATATTCTTCAAATTATATGCTAGGGGAAAAAGAGATGAAAGATAAATTGTATAAACATTGTTTCAAATAAATGCTAAAGGAATGAGAGAGGAAAGAGAAGTTTTTCATATATTAAAATAATGTTAATGAACCACTTTTGCTTCCCTAGGGAACAACAAGTGAATTTGAAAGGAAGAGAAGCTATTGTGGATTGCATTTAAATAGGGAAACAAAAAGTGGTTTAGTTTTTTAAATTAAGGAAAAGTTTAAGGGAAACTGTTGCTAGTACTCTTAGAGTGTTACTTAGACTGCCTCAACCTTGACGTAACTCAGCCTTGTTAGAACCTTTGTAAAGATGCATTTAATGATTATGCATGGAATATGTTAATGCAACCTAGGGTTCCTAAGTCTTTACTACTTATCATCCAGCCTTATGATATACTTTTAAAGGAATTAGAGGTTACAAGCGATAACTTATGAGGGGTAGTAACTATAGACCCCGCTGCACTTACCGTCCAGATTTGTTCCTCATGAGGTTTCGCCCCTTTTCCCTCACTAGAATCCAACGAGACCTAAACCAAATCCATTCTAGCATCTAAGGCTACAACATATCCAAAAATCATTACATTCCGAGTAATAAACCCCAAGTTCTAAAATAATGCGTGTTCACCAAAATCCACGTTCTAATATGATAGTATGACCTTTGTTGCTTCAAAAGTTCATAATTAATTCACTTTGACTCCAATTGCATCAAACTAATTTTGTAACTTTTCGGACTCCTAGGACTAAATTTCCTTACTAAATTTGTAGAATCCCAATGATACTTGCCTACTCAAGTCTGTCGAAATATTAGGGGTGTGTTTGGTAAATGATTGTGTAACTTGTGTTGTGGTATTTTTATTTGAAGTAGTAAGGAGTGATTAATGTGATATAAAGTATAAAAAAGTTTGAGATTGTTTTATAGAAAAGTGAAAAAGTTTTGTTTTCTAGTGGTTTTTTTATTTGAATAGCAATAAAAAATTATTGATGTGATATAAAAAAGTGAAAAAAAAAAAAGAAAAAAAAAGAGGGAGAGAAGAAATGGTTGCCAAACATGCTCTTTCTGCTGCACAATTGAAACCATCCAGAGACTCATTTTATTGTTGAAAATTCATATTACCCTCTATCCGAGCCTATAAAATCACCAATTTAATGATGGAAGATCAATAAAATGTTAATAATAACTCCACCAAATTTCAAGACCTAACTCCAATCAGATATATCTCAGGAAATTGGGAAATACTCATTGGTCACTGATTTCTGCCAGTGCATTGACAGAACACTAACCCTAACTTTGGGAATTCGAAACTCATATCAAATAACCTCCAAAATGCATGAAATTTTGTACATCCTATTATATATCAAATAACATCCTCATGAATTTTGGGCATTTCCTATGCCCTTCACAAATTTTTCAATCTTCATCTCCGTTGTTGTCAACCCATAAATTCTAGGTTTATAGCAGCACCCAATTTTTATAACCCCTAAAATCATACCTAAAATTCTTTCCAAAATTAATCCCTTCGAATACTGAAAACCTAAGACATCATAGAACAATATTATTACGCTAACTTAATTTGAAATTCAGAATTCAAAATTAGGAAGATGAGTAGTGCAAAATTTTTCACTTATTACACTAACTAGTGCAAAAACTATACAATGCTGATACGTGTGATCCTTGTGTTCTTATAACACCTCAGTCTTATATTAGGAAGATGAGTAGCCTACATAGAGTGGGTGGTTTATAAAGATACTCATGTGTGCTAACTCCCACATTGCTTACATACTAGGTGAAACTGAGCTTTATAATTGGCTAGCGCTTTCCTTGGTCGTTACAATTTTATCTATTATGCGACCATCCAAATGTAAGTAAAACAACCATATTCACTCCTTAGGGCATAATCTTTCATGATGTGCACGTTTAAACACTAAAATCAATAAAGTTTTTGAAAGAAAAGAAAGAGTTGAAATACTTGCAAGAATTCTTTTAATCAAAGAGAGAACTTGATGAGGCTTGGCTCTTTGCAAAATTGTGTGATATGACAATGGTCGATTGGTAGGTGTTTTTGGTTCTTAAAATGTTTGGATGTATGAGAGGTTGAAAGAGAGATTGAGAAAAATAATGAAGAGGAGATGAGTTTTTTTTTTTTAATGGAAACACCCAAAACTGCCGTGTAGTGGGATAGTGAATAATGGGGTGTACATGGGTTTAGAAAGTGCCTTCAGAGTTGGAAGTTTATTTTTGATTTGGTGGCATGATTGTGGAGTTGAGAAGCAAAAAGGGAGGTTGACATTCACGTTGGTTTTTGGCTTTAGTTATAGGACTTTAAGACTTTGCTGTGGATGTACTTCAAGCCATGGGACTACATCACGAGGGTAAGTGGGTTTAAGGTAGAGGTGTTACAGTTATCTTCAGGTAAAGCATATGGGTCTTCCTACTTTCATCTCTGGGAGTGTAATTATTTGTAAAAACTTTTGCAGGGCATAAAAGTTTCCCTGTCACCAGCACCAGTTTCTAAGATTTCGAATTTGGATTATGATGTTCTACATTTGATTTGGACGACAGAGAGGCTTCAGCAACAACTTAATGTCATTGACCGACGTTATGAAATGTAACTACTACATCTCAACTGAACCGAACTGTCTTGCTTTAGGTCCAAGACATCATAGTCTATAGTTGATCTTAATTGATGTAGCAAATAACATTTGTAGTAGTTGGGGCATTGATAAGGGGGACAAAACATGAACTTCTGCATTACACATTTGGGCTGCCTGGGATTGTGCCAACTGGTTGAAAGTTTTGGTCCTCTTTTTCATTCAACTGCAATAGATTGGAAGAGCTAGGGTTGCTGGCCATAGGCTTGGTAGAATAAAATTGATTAAATTGCTACATCCTCATCCTATAAATGTGAGCAGCTGTTGTAATGTGGAACATGAGACCGGTGATACTTGTCTCATGGATTGTTTCATTTCCTGTACAGGTCAAGAAAATCAGCATTAGCTTCCTTGAGTTCTGGGAACAAGAAAGCGGCACTTCGGCATGCAAGGGAGTTAAAACTAGCCACTGAGGCTAGAGAAAAATGTATATCACTTTTGAGCAGAGTGGAGGAAGTCCTTAGTGTTATTGCAAATGCTGAATCCACAAAAAAGGTAAAATTCATTAAAAAAAGACTTTTGTTTTGCTTCAGCTGCTTCTTTAAATTGTGCTGATGGTGTAAATAGAACATAAAGGAGCTTAAGTCATGCAAGAGCTGACAAAGCCGACATGGTTTTCATTTTTGAACTTGATGAGTTTGGTTCCATCAAATGACGTAGCGACCTCTCAAAGTTTTAAGCTGCAGAAAATCAATTGGCTCTATTTGTTAATGTGTTTTGAAGTGTGTTTTTTGTTTTTAGTTTGAAAAGGTTTTCTAATGTGACATAAAGGTGAAAACTGTTTTTGTGTTTTTAGGAGTGTATTGTTGTTTGTTAATATTTTTGTTTTGAGAAGAGAAAACAATAGACAGAACACAAATTTTAACAAACGGAACCTTGTCTCCTGTTGGCAGGTCTCTGAAGCCATCCTGATTGGAGCTCAAGCAGTAAAGGACAATAGGATGAGCGTGGAGGAAGTTGAGTTTTGTCTACAAGAACTTGAGGAGAGCATTGAGTCACAAAAGCAAGTTGATAAAGCTCTTGGTACGTTTAAATCTGTTTAAGTTGTAGCTGATTCCAAATAGTTGGGTTTAAAGCATAGCATCTAGGCTGTAGGCACTCTTGTTACTTTGACTCTTATCTAAATTGGGTCTATCTGGATGTTGTAGAGTCAACTCCATCGTACACTGATGATATTGAAGATGAAGACATTGAAGAAGAATTCAAAAAATTGGAGTTGGAAGTTGGAAGTGGAAACCTTCAAGTTCCGAGCTCCAAAGTCGGGGTTGATAGTGCAGCAGGACAAGCAGAGGCTTTAGAGTCTGCTGAATCTTTGAGCGCTGCAATGTCAAATCTCAAGCTTACAGATAATTCCCCCAGGGAGTCGGCAATTAAGAATAGTATGGTACCAATGAGAAAAAATACATCAACAAATGCTGAGCTTGAAGCTGCTTAGTCTATTCTTTTCGTTTACCAGAGTCTTATTCTGATGAATTTTCTCGTACTTCTGTCAAGCGGTCAATCATTGGATTGGTTGGTGTTTATTTTTTTAATATATATATATATATATATATATATATAATTTTTTTTTTTAAATGTAGTTAATGTATATAACAGTCCAACGTTCTTTTGTGCTACTGAATGTGTGTATGTATCCCAATTAAGGAAGTTGTCATGGGTATAACTTTCTACTGTCATGGATGATGGACCATTCTTTCAATTGTTTTTGCTTGAACGATCGGTTGTTTCCCACAGATTTGTTAATTTACAGGAGTAGCACATAAGCAAGATTAAAAGCGTCACCGTCATCTAAAACCTATTTGATGAGAAATTCCGGAAAGTCAAAAGCTTGAGGCGGATGTAAAGTACTGTTTTTGCAATACAGTACAAATCTAACATGGGCGAAATTAACACCTTGATTTAAACAGAAGCCACATTATGCGAGTAGATTGTACGTGATGCCTTTCTTTTTCTTGTAGGAAAGCCATGATTTAAACAGAAAAAAGTGCAAAAAGTACTGGATACGAGGAAAATATCATTGGGGTTGAACTGACGGCGGGTTGACCTCCAAGCATCCTACTATAAATAAAAGAAATGGAATCTAACCGCGGTCTTGCGCTCGATGGGATGCCATGAAAGTTGAAAGAAAGCGTGCACAAGTAGAACATGCTGTCCATAGCGAGGCTGTCAGTAAGCAGAGAAACTGTCTTTGTCCAACGACCGGTTCAAGCGCCAATATCACTTGTACTTCTCAACAAACTCACTTCAACTGTCCCCCCAAACCCACCTCCCAAGCTCATAGGCCCAACCAACCAAATCATCCAATTCGCTCCTACGCACCACCAAGACACCATGCCATCTTCACAACTCTTCAATCATCGAAACCTCTTCTCTCAACTCAAATCACCACCCCATCTTTTTGAAGCCAGAAGATTGCATGCTCTTCTCGTTGTTAATGGTTTCTTCCACCCCGCTAGTACTGATAGAGTGTTCGGTTCACAGCTTGTCAACATCTATGTCAACTTTGGCTGCTTCCAGGGAGCACTTCTTGTCTTTGACAAACTACCCCAGAAGAGTAATATTGCTTGGAATGCAATACTTAGAGGTTTGGTCGATAGGGGTCAGTTTTCTGATGCAATTCAGTTCTATCACTTGATGCTTAGTCAAGGCATAGCCCCTGATAATTTTACGTACCCACTTGTTCTTAAGGCTTGTTCTGGTTTATCTGCACTTGAAGAAGGAAGGAGGGTCCTAGAGTATATCCAATTCAATGAGACCCGCCATAATATACAGCGGAATATTTATGTTGACTGTGCTTTGATTGACATGTTTGCCAAGTGCGGCAGCTTAAACGAGGCACGGTGGTTGTTTGAAGAAATGCCCAGAAAGGATTTAGCTTCTTGGAGTGCAATAACATGTGGGAGTGTGCATAATGGGGAGTGGCTTGAGGCCTTGCGTCTGTTCAAAAGAATGAGATTAGTAGGGATATGGCCTGATTCAGTGATTGTGGCAGCTGTTCTTCCAGCATGTGGCAGACTGGAAACTAGGCATACGGGGATGGCTATGCATGGATGTGCTATAAGGAGCGGTTTTGAGAGTGATTTGTTTGTTTCAAATGCTTTGGTAGATATGTACTGTAAATGTGGAGACACCCATGATGCCAACTGTATATTCTGCAAAATGGAGTACCGGGATGCTGTCTCTTGGGGTACCTTGATCGCTGGTTATGCACAGAATTGCCTGTACCGTGAGAGTTTCGAACTTTATCTTGAGATGAAGAGTGCGGGCTTAAGAGCAAATGCAATAACTGCAGCAAGTACTCTTCCTGGATTGGCCAACCTCAAATTGTTAAAACAGGGAAAGGAGATGCACGGTTATATCCTAAAACAAGGGTTTGAATCTGATGCTGTTGTGGGGAGTTCATTAATTGACATGTACACTAAATGTGGGTCAATGAGAGAAGCAAAGCACATTTTTCAGATGATGTCCGAGAGGGACATCTCAATATGGAACTCATTGATTGTAGGCTATGTTTCACATGGTGATACTGATTCAGCACTAAGGATATTTCGACAAATCTGGAAAACCAGACAGCTGAGACCAAATTCTATTACCCTAGTTAGCATTCTTCCTTTATGCACCAAAATGGGCACTTTTACGCAGGGAAAAGAAATTCATGGCTATGCAACAAAAAGCAGTCTCGTTGCAGTAGTTTCTGTTGGAAATTCTCTGATTGATGTGTACTGCAAATGTGGGTACCTAGAACTCGGAATAAAGGTCTTTAATCAGATGATGGTAAAGAATATTGTGACTTATAACACAGTAATATCTGCTCATGGAATTCATGGACTTGGAGAAGAGGCTTTTTCATTTTTTGAGCAAATGAAGGAGGAAAGAATTAGGCCCAACAAAGTCTCTTTTATAGCACTCTTGTCAGCTTGTAGTCATGCAGGTCTAATTGACAAGGGTTGGTTATTATATAATTCTATTATGGCTGATTACCGTATCCAGCCAGAAATGGAACATTATTGTTGCATGGTTGACCTTCTTGGTAGAGCAGGAAACCTTGATGATGCCTTGAATTTTATCAAAAGAATGCCTGTGGAACCGGACATAAATGTTTTGGGAAGCTTACTCGGTGCTTGCAGAGTTCATAACAAGTTGGAGCTCGCTGAGCTTCTTGGGAAGCACATTCTCCAGAAAAATCTGAAAGATTCAGGCTACTATGTTCTTTTAGCCAATATATATGCCTCCACTAAGAGATGGAAGGATGTGTCAGAGGTCAGAAGAGTAATAAAAGAGAAGGGCTTGATGAAGAAACCTGGAAGTAGCTGGATACAGTTAGGTAGTTGTATTCACGTTTTTCATTCTAGAGGCATAATGCATCCACAGCTAAATAAGATCCAAGAGATTCTGAAGAGATTATTGTTTGAGATGAAGGTTGAAGGGTATATGCCGGACCAAAGTTTCTTTTCCCTTGATCTTGCAATAGATGCTGATGAGTGACAATAATCAATATTGCAATTGGCATTAGTGAAAAACGGGTTTCTGGCTGAACAAGGTACATTTGAGAATGAGGCTGTGGTGGAGCATGAATTATTGGACCACCCTATTTCAAGTATATTAGATGGAATCAACTTTTGGGTAGGTGGACCATGCACTGGGATGCGTGATTTTTCTTTTTCCATCAACATTGATGAGGTGCAGATAGAAATATGTCTTTTTCAGCACAATTCATTATTGGACCACCCTAGTATTAGTCTATTAGAGGAGTTATAAACCTAGCTTGCAAAACCCTAAACCCTTTTACACCAACTGCAAGTTCTCCTCGTGGGTACGTCAATGCCCCCATCTGTTTGAGTGTTTCATTCCAAAATTCTCTCATGTTGGCAAGAACCAAGAACCCTGCAGATATTTTCTTCACTGCAGTGAAGGGAAGCAATCGTCTCTGTTAGAAACAAGTGCCAGATCCAAGTTTTGAAAATAGTTCGTACCATTCAACCATGAATGCTTCAACTGATAAGAACCTGCGTTGTCGAAGTGACTTTTAGGTCTTTGGGAACATCTGATGAAATTGAATATAGCTGGACGACCATGCTGTTTGAGAGAATAATCACCATCAAGGAATCCCCTCCTCCTCAACTAATAAGACAATGGACTGTTATTTAGGACCTAGCTAGCATGTTTTAATCATTTCTTTGCACCAATTTTATTTTCTTTCTAGACACAAGGAGTAATGTTAAGTATCACACTACTATGTCACTACTATTTCGTTATGTCAACGTGGCATTGTCAATCCACAATTATTTTTTTATTTTTTTTAACAAGAGCTGATTTAAGAGTGAATTATCAATGTCACGTCAGTATAGTAGGATATTAGTGAAATGACGGTGCAGAATATAGCATTACTCTAGGATGAATATGTGGGAGAAAAACTAGTAAACATTGAAAGTAAGAAAAAGAATCAATGAAAACCAGTCTTTAGATAAACATTTGTAAGAAAAAGAATCATTGATTAATTTTCTTTGCCACATCATCTCAGTTGTATAATAGTCGTATAACAGTTTACTAAATAATATTACTCTTATCTGAAAAGTTGCTTAATTTTGCACATCTATACTCTTCATCTATATTCTTCATGAAACTGAGAGAGGAAGGAAGAATGCAAGCAATGGATACAAGCATCCTAGCGTACATAGCTCGAGAACCCGACACAAACTTAACATGAAATTAGTGTATTAGGGTTAAGGGGTATAACCTGTTTAATTAAATGAGTCGAGTTAAAGTTGACATACATAATTTTATACTCATACCTCGACACAACCCTAATCCGAATCTGATACGCGACATTAAGGCTGTCAATTTTTTACATGACCTGGGAACCTAATACAAACTCAACACGAAATTAGTAGTTTAGGGTAGGTAGATTTGACCCGTTTGATTAAATTAACTGAATTAAGGTTGATCTATATATATATATAGTCTTTCAACACGTAGCATTAAATTGCCAGCCCTTTGTAAAACTCACAATCTCCAACAAACACCACTCCACCAATCTCTGGATCCTGCGCTGCAGCTGCTCTATTCGTCTCAAAAGAGAATAGCTAGCCTTCTGGCTGAAGTTAAACAATCCGGGCAAAGCCAAAACCTACTCCTAACAAATTGCTGGTTGCGAGATCGAGATATATGCTCAAATTCCATGCTTTTGCTACGGTTGAGCGACAAAACACACAAATAAAAGCAGTCTCAAGAAAAGAAGAACCAAGACGAGATTACAGGAAATGAGCAAAACCAACTCTGCTTTCATTTCCTTTCTTTGAATTTAGCGCTTGTTGTTGTAAGAGATAGCAACAACACATATGATCATGGCCGTGATCGGTTAAAGATCACTGCCATCTAACCAATTGGATTCCAATTAACCAATCAAGCTACTTGCCCTTTTGCAGATCTTGGGAGAGAGTACTAATCTAATCATTTCAATGTTTATTTGAAATTCTGTTCTATACTTCATATTCACTTCCCTCAACTGGTTGGGGTGCATATCCTGCCGCGCCGCAGCCTCCCTTTCATACATAAAAGGGAAAGGAAAAAAAAAAAATGCTACCTGAATTGATTGGTGTTTGGATCTTTGAGCATTATGTGTTTGCAATATTCTTCATCATTTCTGATTGGAATCGTACTGATTAATGTTCCGTAAGGGGGGCGGCTCAGCTCCATGGATGCCGGGCGCCGCAACTGATTGTGTAGATGGCATTCCAACAAAAGGAACGAAGGGCGGATGTGAAACTGACATGGGAAATCCAAGCATTTGAAATCTGGTTCCTGTGATCCCAGGCAGGTCTGAGGTAGGGAACTGTCCTGGGTTGCAACCCATGGGAGAGAAATGTGTCAAATGCAGTGGTGCACACATGATATTTTGCATCGTAGTAGGTAACATCATTGGCGGTATACAAAGGCCACTTCCCATTGACATAATCTGCATCGACCAAGACAAAAGCTAAGATCGGTCAAGATCTAGTTTTAAGTGTTTTATAAGAAGAGAGAAAATGAAGTCAGATTTTGATGATTAATTAAAAAAACTACTACACCGCGGAGGCAATAGTATTTTTATTGCACTTAAGCCTAATCCAACAAAATTTACCAGTAGTTGAAGCTGAAGGGTTTTCAAATACTCAATGGCCTCATCCAGCATTGAAGCTTTATCCACCTTCGAGACACATAAACCAGATATAATTAAGCAACATTTCAAAGAAAAACAACTTAGAAACTTAATTATAATGAAAAAAAGTGAATTGAACGGTCAGTTTGTCTGATGGTACAAGGCTACTGGGAAAGCTTTCAGTTGAATTTTAATGGAGATGCCAACCTTGTTGCAATTAGGTATGAGCTCTTTTAAAGCACGCATCTTTTTGTTAATTTTAACTCTTCGTCTCTGCAGATTATCACCATAAATATATAGTTAGACATAATCGATCTCCGATCCTACTTTTTCTTTCTTTTTTGGTGTACGTGTGTGTTTGTTCTTACTGGCGTCGCTCACCCTTTCAGACAAATTATGAACTTGGGCAGTTCGACTTCTCTTGGCACTTGTACCTCCACGAACAAACGCTTGTTTTATCAAACCCTGAGGCTCTTCACCGTTCTGCAGTAAATCAAGTTGGAGTTCTTAAAAGCCTTGAAGACAAGTACTGTGGATAGAAAGGAATCATAAATCGGGGGAGGGGGAGTGACTTTTACCCTTGTAAAATCTTCGCTGCGATATTCCGACGACTCAGTGTCCTCATATGTCCTCCTAAAAGAATATGTTGGGTCATTCGAAGCTCCAAGCGAGCGTACTGAAGAAGATGCAACGGCCGGCTCAGCAAACTTGTTGATATTGGGTACTTTTCCAGCTTCTGTATTTGCTTGTTGATCGCTAGATTTATGATTCATATGGCCAAAAGCTTCAGGGAGTGACTCCTTGATCTCCCCAACAGATGGTATTAGGTCTGCTTGTGGTTGATTCTGAAGAGCTGTGGCACTTTTTGAAACAGTAGTAGCTGGTTCAATCACCGTTGGCTCAACTGTGTTGCTCTCATATTTGCTACCTTTAAACTCCTGATCATCAACTCTTGTTGAAACCACTGTACCATATGTCGGCCTTGTTACATTACTGCTCTGACTATTTGCTTTGAAAACAGCCGCAGGTCTTAAGTTGGAGAAATTCACTGCCCGAGTCTTTTTATCAGGGTGTGAACCACGCTGATCCAGCAAGCTCGATGTGTGCAGTTCACTCACTGACACTTGGGTCTCGCTTGAATTCAGTCTCGGTGATCTCATGAGCGAATCTGATGGGTCAAGTTGACGACTCCTAGGTCTGTCATGTTCTAGAACCGTCTGGGAATCTGTGGGATGCTCATCATCATCATCATCATCATCACTCTTACTCTTTCTCTTACTGCCGTCCAAATTGAATCGATACAATTCGGGAAAAGAGTGAAGATCAGAATTGTTATTGGTAAAGTTGAGATCAGAATCCCTGTGACCCATGAAACCTGAGAAAGTGGAGTCATTCGAAATCGAACACACGGTTTCTAACCTTGCTCTCTTTGTATGCATGTTTCCTCCATTTTCTGCCTGAGCAACGGAAGGGTACAAAGAAGAAGCACTAGTCGTACGACTGCATGAATGACCCTTTTGAGTTCTACCGGATATACCTCGCATAAGAATCTGACCATTTTCCCACACCAGCTCCGCAAAGTCATCCTCATGCCTGCATAGGAGAGCCGTTAGAATTAAATTATTTCACATGAAAAGAAAAAGGCATATATATGTAAAGAGCTAGAAATTAATAAACGACATATTACATAGAAGCTAGAGTAGCCAAACTGCTCCTCATCCTTGGTCGTGTAATTGATTCAAGCATCTCCTCGATCTGCCGGCCATTGAACGATTAATTGTTGAAACATGTATATATATATACACACACACACACTAACTATAAAGGAAACACATTCAGGAATCAGCCAGTAGTACTGCACTAAGATTATATATCCATTTTTGTTTGTTTGCATTTATTTAGTATAACGGAGAAACCTTTTATTTAATTCCCTTACCAGTTACCGCAACTCCTCCTTCGTTGCGTTTCTTTTCTTTGTTGGTTAAAGAAGCAGGAGAAGGCCTAAGGTAGAGAGAGTCCTGAATTAGTCCACCAAATTAAAAGTAGAGTTCCACGTTGGCTTTGATTTATAGGACAGGACATCTCCACGACGTTCGTATGCTCGCAAAGCTTCACCACTCCAATCCTAGTAGTCCACGATTCGATCTCCTCTATCTTGACGCCATTTAAACGGATAATGATTCTTTACTATTATCTCCTTTAATTTAAAAAAATTTGAACAAATAATTGTGAGATATTATTTATGATGTCTACATGATCGGATAAGTGATTGAACAGTCTAATTTTTATTTTATCAGGTGAGTTTCATAAATTATCTCTCACAATCTGTTTAAATTATCACAAATTTAGACAAATAATTATAAAAGTATTTTATGATAGAGAAATGATTCTTTACCACCTAAATATACAACTTTTCACCACCTTGTCTATGTGGCAAAGTGGTCCCCCACTTTATTTTATTTTTTAAAAATAAAAAAAACTCTAAAGTTAGTAAGGGACCACCTTGCCACATAGACAAGGTGGTGAAAAGTTGTATATTTAGGTGGTAGTGAATCATTACTCTTTATGATATATAAAAGTAAAAAAGAAAATGTCCATTTTAAAAACCATTATTCTAATTTATAAAGTAGGATTGGGTGCATGTCTAAAACAATCATTTTCATTCATGCATGATTAATGTTAATAGTGACTGGCGACGATTTTCTTGTTAATTTTGCTAATGGGATCAGCTAAAACAAAATTTAAAGGTCCAAAATAGTGGATAACAGATTAAGAAATATTTGGTTTCATTTTTTTACATATCTCTTATCTATTTCTGTATAAGAAATGTTTAAATCTACTATTGAATCTATTAGACTACACATGAATTTCACAGATTCAATGATATATTTGTAAAAAAGATATATAAATTTACTATTGAATATATGGGAACACACTCCAACTCCTCTACTTAGGCTACAACTCGGTTTCATGTTTATACCCAACATCTAGATCGATCGACTCGATCGGGTCAAACCCACCAACCAAAAGAATTCTACATCAACGCATTGACAATATTTGATGAATGTACCATATAGCAAATCATGCAATCCAAATGTGACATCCTCCACGTCCTCAATGGCTCAACAATCATAAACTTAGAGGAGGAAACGGCAACAACAAAAAGCCCTTTGACAGCGTGTTGGGAATGTTGGCCACACATTCTCGCCGCTAAATCGACGGCTCCACCTAGACTGCGATCAAGTCTGGGTGGTGTCTAGTGACATAAGCGCCTCCTCTGATATAGGGCAAGAATTTCATCTTGTTTCAAAAATGCTCTTATTACTGAGGGGGCCCCACTTGACATCGGGATTGTTAACAAACGGGCTTATTCAGGAACAATCTTACCGTCGAACAAAAAGCTTTACCAGATGGCTCTTAGCAAGACGTGACGAAAATGTTTTACTGTCAGAACCAAGCATTAGGTTTTGACGAGTAAACTACTTTAAGCGGGACATTCTATATCGTCGACATCAAGTGTACATGAGAACAACTAATATCTGGCAGTGGAAGTACAAAGTGAAATGGCTACCAACTGGGTCGATGAAGAGTGAGAAACAATTTATGGGCATGAGAGGGAAATTATCGGCGAGACTTTTAGTACCGCCAATAATTAATTAATTGGTCTATGATGTGACGACGAGATTGATTCTTTTACATCCATAACATATATCATATTAATATACCAAATCAAGAAGATTTAAGTAAGAAAGGAAATGGACAACTACCAGATGTCGTTCAAGAAGGAAAGAAGAAACTATTGACATATTGTGATTTGGAAGATATTTTACATAATAACTTTTACTAAATTTCTTGATTCCCTTTCTAGAAGATTCTGATATTTAGATTGACGTAGTTGTCAAGAATTATCTTAGTTATTATATTTTCCCCTTGTTGTTTATTTCATTTCTTAGAAAATTTTACTCTTTAGTAGCTTTAGGATCTTTTCATATTTCGGCTTATGTAACTACCAAGTATTTCCATAGTTTGTTTCTTTTGTTTTATTTTCATTCCTAGAATATTTTATCCTTTTGTAGTTTTAGGATTTCATTATAAATTAGGAGCAATTGTAATAGAATAAACAGTTCAATTTTTGCCATCAATAATATTATCAATTTTCTCTATCAACGTGAGTTGATTTTGTGCATTGAGAACTGATGTGGTCTTTTGTTTATCAAAATATATCAATAATAAAATTACCACTCACAATAGTACGAATCTTTGTAGGATAGGGATATATTGAGGGTGTCGAACCTCAATGACTGCATAAGTGTTACTATCAAACTTTTCGAAATTAAATATAACTTAATTTAAAAGATGTTTGATTTGATTTTTGTTTTCTAAAAATAAATACATAAATGTAAAGAGAATAGGGATGAGAGAAAGAATATGAGGTTGATTTCACCACTCACCATATAACAATGGTTAATCATATATTAATAAGGAAAATTCATACTATGCATGATATAAGGCTCGTCTCACTCGAGTAGTCAAGAAAATACCATCATTAAATAATAAGTATAACCCATTTTTGGTTGGTATGGACCGTCCACCTAATCACTAAGATGCGATACAACTCGTCTTCCTTAAGTATGGATTAGCTACGTCTTTAATAGGATACACACAATTAATGGAATAGTATAATCCATCTTCGGTTGGTACGAACTATCTATTTAAATTACACTAAACTAAGGTGTAGTACAATTCGTCTTCCCTAGGCATGGCCTATCTAACCCTCTTGATCATATATCAATTAAAACCGTTGTATAACAATCATTCACATAATCACAGAAAATATGAAGGATTGAGTTCAATCAATATAAAAGACTTTCTAAGACAAGATAAGAAATTCATAATGATTGAATATAAACATTAAGATTAATTCTCACAGTTATACAACCATTATGCATATAGAAAATCCTAAATTAAAATACAAGTAAACCATTTTTGCTTGGAAAAGGCTACATGAACACCCTATTACGAATTTAGCCGCTCATTGTGGTGCTATGATGGCCTCATATCATGTTCTTCTCCTCTTCAACTTGTCAAGCCTCCAAAAAAAAATTTCTGTCTAAAGCTAAGCAAACATTCTTTTGAAGCTTAGCGATCTATTTATATGTAGCAAACAAGCCCCAGAAGCCTTAGAAATCCAGAAAAATCGTATTTGAGTCTTTTAATCAAATTAGGAAGCAATCCTAGTACAAATCAGAATAAGATTCATTCAGATTTGCGGTCATTTATTGCGGGATAATTTTGACATAGTAAACATCCGAATTAGAAAAATCATATTTCACAATAATTTGTATTATTTTTTATTAGCTTTCCAACGCCACCAATTTCATTGCAATCTGAGACTTGAGCATAAAGTTATGATCAAAATATTGAGACGTGTGTAGAATTCAAATTTGAATCCAATCCGATTTTGACTCTTATTGGATAAATTTTGATTTAATCATTTCCTTAATTTGACTAAACTTAACCACATCTTCTAGTTCTTCTATTTTGATTGGTTAAGCTTAACCATATCTTCTAGGTCTTCTCAAAGTGTGTTTTAAGCCCAAAATCAGTGAAATTAATTGCATGTTTATTTAAAACCTGAAAACAATAAAACAACACAAAATCAAACAAATAACAATGTTAAGGAATTAACATATGCAAGTTAAGAAGATCGAATGTTGGTGCTTATCAAGAATACAATTTTTCTTTCATGTTTATCGCTTCTTCGCTACGTCATCCTCTTTGACCTCAACGGCCAACGGCGGCAATAAGTAGGAGGTAAGGCATTAAGAACTCTTAATCTCTTATTATTTTTCAGTTTTGTACTAAAAATTTTCTACTGACTTGAGAATGGAAGCCTACTCCAAGAAAAGCATACTACATAGCCAAAATCTAATAAGTAGGAGTTAAGGCCTCCTATGATTTTTCAATTTTTTACTAAAAATAAAAATTAGTGACTTAAACATGGAAATTTCTATTTGTTGGCCTTCACAGCTGCTTGGAATATGAGAATGGGAACAATCAACAAAGAGTTTGAGATATAATACATTACCACCCCAAAATATTATTATTGACTATCTTTGTTCACGTAACAACTATTATTTTTATTTATTTTTTTATTTTTTAGAAACAAAACCTTAAAATTAGCTAGATTACCACTTTGTCACAAGGACAAAATGGTCCAGAGTTTTTGAAGTCGTAAAAAATCATATCTTAAAGGGATTAGAGGTTTGTCACAATCCGCACAAGGCAGTTAGGCACTGAAAGGAGCCCTGATATCCCGTAGTGCTCTACAGTATCCTAAAATCATCCATATTCTTTTAGTTTTCCCTCTTTCCCACTACTCTACAGACTACAACCACCGCCAAGGAAAGGAAATTAAGGAATGACAGAGACATGACATGTTTGTCGTTTTCACTATCTCTTTGAAGTTGAGCAAAGACTGCGAGAAGGGTACACTACGATAAGGACACAACTAAAAGACAGTCCCATAAGCCCACGTATGGGGATTTTACTATAGCCCTGACAATAAACAAAAGAATTATGATATACCCACGTGGACCATGGGGTCCTTCCTTGGACTTGATCCCACCTGCACGCTGTACCCTCCCTCAAACATCATATCAAACTCTCGACCTGTGGAACAAAAGCGTGTCCTTCACGTGCTCCTCCCGTGAAATTCACGTGCCTCACAGTCTTCTTGTCTGAACCTTTTTTCAGTTTTTCAATTTCCTCCACACGTAAGTACAAACCCATCCGACCAAACAAAAGGGCCTTTGCTTTGGGGGCGTCGTGTGCGCATATTGTCCACAATTTGTGATTAGTACTTCATAATGACTTATCACCAAATAGTACCTTCCAAAAACAGACAACCGACTCCCCCGGATTGCCAATGAGGAGAAACCACGACAACGAAAACGAAAGAGATACATATAATACGCATCTCCTCCCCACTCCTTTGTACAATATTAATTGCTTTTAACCAGTTATTTTCCCTTTCGCTCTCTTTGGTTTTGGTGCCTCGTGCAGTTGTGCGTCCGTATTGTCCACAATTTCTGATTACTGCCAAAAAGAGTCATTTCTAACATCTGCCGTGTGAGATTCCTTCAGCATAACTCAACCATTTACCTACTACTACTACTACTACTACTACTACTGATGAAATGGCTTCTTCCTGCAAACCCTCTCAACTTTTGTCAAGTGGCATACACTTGAGAATTGCAACAGATGATAGAGCTTCGTCTTAACTGGTAAAGTCTTGAACATCTTAGATATCTATTGAGCAGCCTCTCAAAAAAATAAAAAATTAAAAAAGTCACTAAATTTGTTATCATTCATTTTTACGTTTGCGAACAAGTAAAAGGAATCCCCCAACTTCCATAAATACTTTGATCTCAATTCTAAAAGAGCAGATACGAGGAATATATAACTAATGGCTTAAATTCCGATGGTGTTTCATTCAAAAAAAAAAAAAAAAAAAAATTACTCTTTCTTCTTTTTGGGTGTGTGATTTACATTGCATTTGATACCGATTGCAGTCTGATTGTGTTCGGAGAATTTGTCTACAGGAACAAGGAAACCTCCCACATTAACACCATAGAACCACGAGGCCAATGTTACTGGCCATCTAGAGAGAACTGAATCGTCTGTACAATTAAGAGTATAATTGAAGAACAGGAGTCCCAGAATGCAAATTCTAAGCTGCATCTATGAATATCTTCAGGACTCAGTAACTCTAGGCAAATTAAGTTTCTGTCTTCCTAGATAGAGCAGTATAAGGCATTTCAACTTAGGATACCCTCCTTCAGACACAAAGATATCACGTGTTTCAATTGGAGCATCTTTCGCCTTGCCAACTGCAATGAATTAGAACAATAACATAAGTTAAACTATATACAAAACCACTGGGTATTACTAGTTTCATGTGCTATTAAGTACTTAAGAAAGTCATTAGATTCTATCAACATAAGAATATTAGAAAGCTAATCCCCAGCTACAACATTTGGAACCCTACTCTCATTGAGTAAGCCTTGGACTAAGTTGAAAGTAAGAAAATTAGATGTTCTAGCTTTGCAAAATGCTCATCGCATAAAAAAATATTGCACACAGTAAAGCAACAGATTCCCCTTTTTATTGTTTTGTTATATGCGCACCAAGTGGGTTTTAAACCTACGACCTCACCCTCCATCCTATTTTTATGGGAGGGGAAAGTCCCATTTGAGCCAGCTTGTTTGCGTCAAAGAAGAACTGCAATAATTAAGAAGAGTCATTCAAATGCTTGTGTTCTGACCAACCGATGGCGAAACCTGCTGAAGGAGATTCCAACCACCATACGCAACCACCTACATGTATATTGTGCTCCCTATATAAACTAGTATCTTCCAAATAAGCATGCAATACAATATCCAAATAACATCATGCCCAGAACAATGAGAAACCCACTCATAATTTCTATATGTAAAAACAGCACAAGACTTGCCTCGTGGACGGCTGTGATTCTTCTGTTGGCATCATTAAGTTGGGTCTCGACTGCTTCTTCAGCTTGCAAGAGACGCTTTCGGTGTGATGCTTCTGTTTGATAAGAAATAATAAAATATACCTTAATTCTGCATAAAGTTTGTCTACAACACCGATGAACGTCCTTATCAAGTTTATAAAGAAATAACTACTAATACTTCTCTTTTCAATTTGTTTTTTTTTTTTTTTTCTAGAAGGTACACGCTAAAACGTGGTTTTCACTGTATTGTTTATGGTTTGACCACTTGGTCAGGGTTCAAGACTTCCAGTCCATGAATTTCTCTGCATGATATTTTGCAGCCATGCAAGCAGAGTAACCGGCTGCTACATGTTTCAGACACGACTTATAATTACAAATGACAAGATGCTAGCAAAGGTGAGTGCATTATGTATATTTACGTGAATGCAACCCCAAATTAAATAAGGTGACTAAATGTGTACATATACTCAATCAGAAGAGGACGTGAATACTGTGTTTTGCATGGGATTTGAAATACACGGTTGTTTGCATTTAAATAAGTTGCCCTATTTTCTGTTACGAGTGAATATATGAATGTTTGTGGAATAATATGTAATTTCCTAAGAGGATGAGGAGTGGTATGTAAACCTTCTAGAAGAAGGCTAGGTGTCCAACTAATAGTTGTCATGGTACTTAGAATATACTTGTGTAAGGCTTCTATTTAAATGAATGAAGGAGGAAGAAGGGGCTACGTTGAATCAATAGCTCCATTTCCATTTCAGTTTCATTTTATTTTCCTTTTCATTTTTCTGAAAGTCTTCATTTTCTGTTTATGATAAACAACCTCGTATGATTCATCTAACCCAGTGATTATGCTGATGTGCCACATTGAACTACCATCGGCATAGGCACAGTTTGACAGATCTGCCAACTCAACATTGCAATGATGAATTGAAACGATAAACAAATATGCACATTAACAACTATAAGATTTGCCATACTTTGTTTCTCCACGGTTCCCTTAAGCTCTATGTGATGTGCTTCCATCCCTTCAAGTGTGCTTCTACAATCCTGGAGATATTGATTAATATCTTCTTTGAACTTTTCATGAATCAACTTCAATTGTTTTTGTTGCTCTGCATGATAAAATATATGTATATACTGTCAAGCTTCATAAAGCGGAATATCTCCACTTCCAAAGCAAAGGTCTTGCCGATACAATTCTGTTACCTTCAAATTTTGCTTCCAACCGTTTTCTTTTCAATTTACTGAGGCTTGTCAGTTTCCCTCTGGAAACATTATCAAGATTATAGGGGAAAAAAAATTATCAAGATTACAAATAAGAAACTATTATCTTGAGCTGAGAAAGCTATCAATTTGAAATACTCACACATCTGTCTGAATATGAGCCTCAAGGTTCTGCAGCTGCAAATACATCCCATCAGCAATGGACATCAGAATTTCAGACGATTTTTTAGTAGTCTCTGACTTAATTTTGCTTTGAAGTTTTTGTAGTTCCAAGGCAAACAGTTTGATAGCCCTAAAACATTGAAAAAGAAACAAAAATCAACCAACTATAGATTGCAAAGTCAGGAAAGTATTCTACAATTTAAATGGGAAGTTTTATGGTTTTGAATAGCAGGGAGAAGCAAAACCTCAACATTGCAGCCTCTTGGGTTTGCTCTGAAGGTTCTTGGATCCAATCACTTTCTCCAGTTTCTGGATGTATTTTACAGAGATGGAGAAGAAACTCAATGAAAAGAAGCATCTAATAAAAGAGAATGTTTGGTAGATGAATCAAAGTAGCAGAACATATAGATATGTGGGAAGCCATACCTTTTGGAGAGGGTAATGTGGGACTGATATTATCAAATCTAATGCCTTCACAGGTTCGGAGCCTTTTAGTTGAATGAAGCATGACTTTTGATTTCTCAGCAACATCAGGTTCTGGAGACGATGTATCTCTTTCTCTGCAACCTGCAGATGACCATTAGATAAGCATACAAATTATCACTTAAATAAACACACACGGAAGAGATGCGTTTGGTGGTAAAAAAGAAAAAAGAAAAGGAGATGGAGAAGAAGAAGAACAACACCAACAACAAAATATGATAGTGCCAGACACCATAAACAGTACATTTTGGTCACAGTTAATACCATGTACTAGTCAGCTGAGCTTGAGTTGAAAAGTAGGAGAGTTTAAGTTTGCATCTTATATACATCTCTTGAATGTTACAGAATTTTGTTCGTTAAAAAATTTATCTTCTCTGGCCATCTCAAATTTCACCAATCAAGAATTACAGGATTTATATGACAAATACATCAGATGGCAACAGCAGATGCAATACTGAAGTTCATGTGGAAGATGTTTTGTCACATAAACACATCTAAATATCAGTCTTGGAGTGGGACGATTTGTTAAACAGGATCCTTTCAGGAAGCAAGATGTGAAGTTACCTAGAGCCTAGTAGTGGGGATGTTCATGAAAGGCTTCAGCAGACATATTCATAAGGGGTCTATTGCCCACTATTCAATTGAGATTGAGCACCACTTACACATCTAATTAGTCTCAATTCTCTTTGAAAAGAAGCTACCAAAGGTTCAGAGATATAGTTGTTTATCTTTTGATCATCTAAGAGGCAATTACTGAAAAACAACTTTCATTTTTCTCTTAAACGGGCTGCTTTCGAGAATTTCACATTGCATAAAGCACCAAGTACCCTGTTCAAAAGCCCTATCGAGAAATTTAATAGAAGTTAGCAGCTGCACTGCAAACTTCCGAATTCTGAAAGTGAGTAATAATTCAGATCAAATCTGTCATAATAATCATGTAAGACACAAGCAATAATGAAAAATAGTAAACAAAATTCAAAATCCAATTTTGTCTACAATGTTGTATGACGGTCGTGGTTATTACCCAACTCAATTACATTAATTTTATAGGATAAAATTCAATTTTTAGCTTCTTGTACTTTTCTTCTCATGTATATCAAGTTTCCATGCACACGAATCCCTAGTTCAAGAAGATAAAGATGAGTGCAACTAGAGCTACCCTTTTTATATTCAACTTATTTTAAAATCAGTTGTGTAAATGGAGTGAGCAATAAGCACTTATCACAAATCTAACGTAAGCCTTTACAAGTGAACATACCACTATATGCTTCATTGCTGGGTGAACCCTCTTCCAAACTCTCACAGTCCCTCTCTTCAGCTGATGATTCAGAAAGGCTATTTTCTGTATCTTTCTCTTCAATATCAACTGCTGCTTCCTGGAGTGGAGAAAATTTTAGCTCCTCTGCATCAACCTGAAGTTCAATAAGGAAACAACAAAAGGCAGAAAGACGAGTCCAGCTCAGAAACCAGAACAACTTCAACACTATAACCTCTAAATTAATTGAGGATACAGAAAACACCATCTGCGTATTTGATCCATAACGATCTGGTTTTGAAGTCCGCAAAGTCCTGAAGCTCCGAATATCTCCCACAGTAAATATTCTCTCTGCTGGTGCAGGATTGAGAACACCATGTACCATTTGGTCCGTTTTTGGAGTTGAGGTAGGGGCATCATGTACCAGTTGGCCTGTTTTCGGAGTTGATGTTGGGGTAGAGCTTGAGATGGGTGTTTTAAATCCAAATGTTGGACTCTGGAAAGTTCCTTGTGGATCCAAAACATTCGTAAAAGATGGATTAGCAATGTCTTGTTGGTCCCCTTTTGTTGGACTATTGAAATCCATCTGCTGATCTGTCTTGTCTCTCAGTGGTGATAGATGCAAATTTTGTTCTTGGATTTTTTCCTCCAGTCCAGTGCACTCTCTCTCATCATTAATATCTCCCATTTTAATGCTAAGTGAAGATGTTCTCTCCACAGGTAGCATCGTTTCACTCCTATAACTTGCTTGCTGTGCAATATCCTTTTTAGGGGAAAAAATCTTGCGCAGCTCAATTCTGGTACTCTTTTTCTCACTCTTCTTTATAGGCTTTGAGGAGCCACCATTTTCTTTCCCATACCATCCTCCTTCTAGGGAGAAGATGTTCTTCTCTTGATGCTTCTGTATGTAACTAGAGGGTGGCCCACATTTAGTCACCTTAGCTTGCACTTTTGATGGAGCTCTTTTGTGGGTCAAGGAACGAGTTACTGGTCTCCTGGTAGCATGATCAGAACCTTCAGAATCAGCTTCTATTGTGTCAGAATTCTGTCTAGGCCTGACAACTGTACCACCCTTTTGATCAGAACTCTGCCCAAACTTTAAATTATTGGTATTAACCTCATGTCTCTGAGAATTGGAATGCTCATTAGGTGAAGAAACATTGCCCAGAATCTCCCAGAGCTTCATTCTCAAAGTTTCAGTCCTATTTTCTGTTTTATCTGATTTATCTTCTATCACCACTTTATCCGAGATGTGAATTTCTTGTGCAATTTCAAAAGTAGATTCCTCGACCCTCTCTGTCGTCCCATTCTTCACTCCCTTCCTTTTGCAGGTAACCCCATCAAACTTCTTCTGCTTGCCATCACCAGACTGTAAAACTGATGTCTTGTTTGTGAAAAACTGAACTGAAAATGTTGCCTGTGCATTTTTTTGTCCATTAAGCCTATTATGTGTGCCACTAGTGTCTGGTTGCTCAGCACAAAGAACAGTCTCTGGGAAAGGTGCCTGTTGGTAAAGTGATCTTGTAGTAATCCATGGGGAACTCCCCTGCTCTGGAGCTGTGACTTCTTGTCCCTTCTTTTTTACTTCTATGGAATTTTCTAAATTAAGATTCATCCTTTCTGCACTAAGCACTGCAACCTCATCTTCCTTTGCAGCTCCAGATCTTCTCTTAGCTACTGAGTCAGCCATAACTCCAATAGATATCTTCCTAGATTGGCTGGATGGATGATAATTGCTTCCAATACCCCGACAGTCACTCTTTCGATCCTGAAATATGTTTTTGCAAAGGTGTCAATTTATCTGATTTTATTAAGAACTTGTCATGGTTGCAATTTGTCACGTTAATTGGGGCATGTAAATCGCAATTCCCTTTCCACTGTTTTTTTTATTCCTATGAACTTTAATTTGAATGTAAATGCTAAAGATGCCACTTCCTGTTAGGGAGTCAACCAAGAGTAAGTTAATATACATATTAGGACACAACTTCTAGCCCAAATGCCTAAGCTAATGGGCTTGAGTCCACCAAGGTATATTAATTACTCACTTTCTTTATATTTTACCAATGTGGGACACAAACCTCACAAGTGCACTCACAACAAATCCCCCCCTCACTTGTGAGTCTCTTCTACATTGACCAAACTCCCCCTCGTGTGTGAGTCCTTTACACAAGAGTGTCACGCGTACTCCAAGAGCGGAACCAAACTCTTTTACCAAAGTCAAACCAAGATACTCGTATCAACAACAGAAGCTAACCATAGCTATGATGCCAATTGTTAGGAAGATAATCATCTAGGGAGTCAACCAAGAGTAAATTAATATACATATTAAGACAACACTTCTAGTCCAAAAGCCTAAGCTTTGCCAATGTGGAACGCAGACCTCACAAGTGCACTCACAACACTTTCCCCCCCCCCCCCCCCCCCCACCCCCACCCAAAAGCATAATTAAATAAGTAAATATTTCTGTGAAAGCAAGGTTTTCAAATAACACAGAACTGAGACTTCAATCAAATCCAATTATTCACAACCAGATGCAGCCATGATGAATACAGAGTAAAACCAAAACGTTCATCAAGTAAAACTTACATGAGCGGACACCATTATTAAAAAACAATGGAAGTGATTATTTATGCAGTAAAGGACATGGCATATTCGTAAACTAATGAATATATACAATCCCATTCATCAATAAGAGAAAGAAAATGCTGGGACCAAAATGTAAAGCTTATAGCAGTTAACTTTAGCTAAGAGACAAAATAGTCGGGTTGAATCACACCTCTATCAGCAGCAAAGTTCTAAAGTCTAAGTTAGTGAATGCTTACATCTCGTTGATTTTGCGATGCATCAACCTCCATTTATTGCAACTAGAACAGAGAAGAAACCAGATTGAAACCACCACCAGCTGTGACCTGAAAGTAACCAGAACAGTTTAGATGAAGAAGCAAGTAGGAGAAAAGCCATAATGCTCAGTTTGGTTACTGAGAAGAGGAAGCAAACTCAAGCAATTTAAACCTTAACTCTTCTACAATTTATCAAAAATTTGCTCCTCTGAATTCAACTTCATCCAACTTCTTGGCTCACTTTAGAAAAGCCGTTTCTGTTCTTTTTCTTTTATATAGAGATAATAATAATAATAATAATAATACTCACTATCAGGTTTCTCACCAACTAAACAGAGGGTTAAAGGAAAAAGAAAATGATAATTCGAAGTAACTAAAAGCTTACTCGTACAATTAGGTACGAACCAACACAAATATGCAGAAGTAAGCCCTAATTTTCGCGGCCTATTCTTCTAGCATTTCAAATGTACTGTTCCATTGATGTAACACATCAAAAACAAAAACCGAAAGGCCAACGCAAATTCAACTTCAGGAGTTAAAAATCCTACAGGACTTTTAGGTTCTCGATCTCACACATCAAATATACACACCAAAGTTTGCGAGTCGCGAGCAAGAAGATTTGAACAAAATCAACAACACCAACCTCCCAACAATCGTAGATTTACATTTCACACCAAAGAGAAAAAAAAAAAAAAAAAAAAAAAAAAAAAAAACAATCGAACGGAGATCAGAGCATAGACAAAATGGTCTGTACAAAATTCAAGTTCAAACTGAAACGAACTGAAATCAGAAAATCTATTTGACGACGAGAAGACGAGAGAAAAATTGCTTACGGCTTGTTTGGCGAGGGTGGAAGGCTAATCAAAGAGCTTCAATTTTTGAACATTTAGCCGAAATTTCGGACGCAAACGATCGCAATCGCAGAAGAATACATAGCCTTAGTGGAGAGAGGTCGCGATCGCTAAATTGTTCTTGCCCCAATCAAAACTATAGGCGGGAAATTTATATAATGTGAGTGTGGTGGGTCGCAACGGCCTGAGATCCCTACTTTACACGGGGTGCGCATTGCGCACCGCCCCTTAGGTCGCTGTAATTTCCCACTGTCCCTGGAAAGCGTTTTATTTATTAGGACGAAAATAAGTGCACAAAATTCTTTTCCTTTGTTGCTCTCTGTGCGTGTTTGGTTTTTGCTTGTAGCTCTTTGCTATTGGCATCTTATTATAATTTGTTGAGGCACTATTTTTTTTTTGGACCTCGGTGACCACTGACCAGTGATCTGCAAAATAGAAGACATGGTCATAAAAAAATCGCCCGTTTCGGAAGAGACCAAATACACTTTAATGCTAAAATCAGTATGACATTTGACAAAATAATTGAATATAAATATTTTGGGAGAGAAAGTCTGCCCCTCATTTTTCAGAGAGTGGCCTTCTTTTAAGAAAATGCTTCTAAATGTGACCTCCAGATGCTTGCCACGTGGCAAGCATTAGTGTTAGAATATTGATTAATTGTTTAAACTTAAACCTTCTATTAGCTTAAATTTTTTTAGATAAGTGGTGATTTAACATGATATAAATCACCAATTATCCTAAAAGTTTGAACTTATAAGAAACAATGAATTTAATCATTTAATTTATAGGGGTAATTACCTTTTCCTCCAAAAAACTATCAACTTTTGCAGAAATCTCCTATGAACTACCTACTTGATCAAAATAGAGCATTTAACTATCACAGTTATATACTTTGCCCCTTTTTCGTCAGTCAGAGTGGTTAAAATAGACGGTCAAAGGGTCATGTGTGGTTCACGTGCCGTTTAAGCCGATTTTTTTCTCCCTTTTGCCCTCAGTTGTGGTTTTGAAAAGACAAAAATACCCTCAATAAAAAAAGTCCGAATTTGAAAAATACATCCCTGTTGAATTACGCATATGCCCTTACATTATCATCCAAAATGTCTGGAATGCCCCGTGAAGACCCAAGATAACCCTAATCACCCATTGCGCCGCACAACTAATCTTCTACATGCTTAGAAAAAAAAAAAAAAAATCGTCTTCTACACTTTTAGAAACCCTAAAAATCTTCTAGAACTAAAGATTCGCACTTCGTGGTCGGATTCGCACTAAAAAGTCAGAACAAACCAAGATTCGCACTAAAAAGTCGCACTTGTTTTAGTTATCGTCTGACTTTCACTTTTTTATTAAATTAAAAAATGTGTTTTTTCTTGTCGGAGTAAAAGCAAAATTTCACTTCGACATTCTGTGTGGTTGTTGTTGTTTTGTGCGATAAAGTCGATGAGTTTGTTGATTGTTTATTGCTTTTGGGTTTTTTTTTTTCTTGTTTTTTTCTCTAAAGGTCCCGCATGATTGTTTGTGATTATTTGTCGGTGGTACCCATTTATTTGTTTGTAATTAATTTTTTCTCTTAAGTGGTCTCGAATGTACATGGATGTGTTGAGTTATTGTATACACTCTGACCTAACATAGATGTAATTCAACAAGTTTTACATTATTGTTTGCAACTATTTTTGTATATTTTATTAACAACTCTTCGTTAAATAACATGATTAAATATGTAGTTATTTAAGTGGGACCTCTATTTAATTAATTGTTTCATGCATAATTAAATAAGACAGCCAAAAGAAAAAAAAAAGAGACTAAAATTTGCTTTGTCTGCATCAACTAAGTATTTAGTAACCATGAACTTAAACACTTCTATTACATGGTGGATTTCTAGTTCAAATGCAACTTAGAACCGTAAATAATTCAAATTCAGCTGTTAACTACTATGAGAACCATAAGTATTTGCTTGTTCGACTAATGTGCCATTGATTCTGTTACCTAGAATATGACATTAAATTAGGTAACAAAGTATGCTGAATGTTTTTGTGACACCTCGATAAAGTTAGTCACTGATTAATGTGCATCTAATTTTGTTACCTAGAATATGACATCAAATTAGGCAACAAAGTATGCTGAATATGTAGTTCTTTAAGTGAGACCTCTATTTAATTAATTGTGATATTAAAACAATAAAGTTAGTCAATAACGAACCAACTTCATTTGATATGTTAGTTAGTAAGAAATTAAGATGAATTAAAACCTTGGCATTTCATGGATTCTATGCATGCACCAAAAATAAAATACTAACTATTATTTTTTCTTTTCTTTTTTTTTTTTTTTTTGAAAATGATATGAAAACCTATCTTTAATTTGGATACTCACCTAGACACAGAAAAATAAGTGTATTTTATTTCAAAGTTTTTTTTGTCAACAAATGATCTCTTTGAATTTAGTAATTTGCAATACTTGAGTTTCTATAGGAAGGCAATCATCTTAAAACTGACCATGGAGTGTGATCTTAATAGTTTCTCCTTTTTTATTACTATTATTATTTCTCTATTTTTAATTAAGTTATCCTCGCAAGTACTCATATTAGTTTCTATGTTATATGTGTAGTGTCAAGCAATTGGCATATACAATGGCAAACAATGAAGTGATCTTTAGGGTTCATTATAGGGGTCAGTTTGATCGGCGATATAGGTGCACGTATGTTGGAGGGAATATAGGGTTGTACGAAGAGTCTTATGAAATGGATCGTTTGTCTTTTATTGAGATCGAAACAATAGTTAAAAAGCTTGGATACCGACCAGGTGACCTAGTTTATTATCGTGAACCCTATAAAAAATTAGATGATGGGTTGGTTCTATTAACATCTGACGAGGATGTCCTTAAAATGGCTGATGCCTTTTTAGGCGAAAAACTTGTTATGTTGTACACGGTTTCTTTGGCAAATGTTGGTGATGAAGCAGTATGCCCAAATGTGGGTGAGAATAGTGGAGAGGAAAGGATGAGGAAGGTTTTAAATGACCCATACTGGAAGCAGTGATGAGTGATGATGACGATGCATGTGATACTGTTGATGAACCAGTAGCTGGTACATCAGCCTGTGGAGGTGACTCTTCCACATTTGGAGATGATTGGCATGATTTTATTGATTTTGATGAAAAGACTGTTGGTGAGAATGACAGAGATAGTGGTGATAAGGAGGGTGCCCATGAGGAGGCAGCTCAACTAGAGACCACTCATGTTGGTGGCTCAAGCGGTCCGGCTACTCCGGCACCCCGATTATTGGATGACAATGAAGAGGATGAGGTATCCTCTAAGTTGGCTGGAAGTGATATTTTGGCAACTCCTCCTAAAAGTGATGAGGAGTATGAGGCGATTAGTGGGGTTGAGTATGTTACTAGGAATTCTTCGCTTCAAGATGTGGACATGGAAGACCCGCATTTGGAGGTGGGCATGTCATTTGATTCGGCAGCTAGGTCAGTTCATGAAAGCTGTGAGGGAATACAATTTTTTTAGGGGGAAGGATGTTGAGTTCACAAAAAATTATAGGGACCGAATGATTGGAGTTTGTAGGAATAGGGCCATGGGTTGTCATTGGAGAGTTTATGGTGCATCTGCATCGAGTGAGATGGCTTTTCTGGTTAAGTCACTGAACCCTAACCACCAGTGTAACAAGATGTTATAAGTCTTTGATTGTAAATTCTAGGTGGATTGCAGATAGGATGGTCCACAAATTCAAGACACAGCCAAACTATCAAATTGTAGCTCTCTATGAGGATGTGAAAAGGAGATGGAATGTGGAAGTCAGTTTTAGACAACTGTATAGGGCTAAGGAGAAGGCCAAAGAACAGATAGAATGTAAGAACAAACAACAGTACAAGCGGTTATGTGACTATTGAGCAACTATGAGGCAAACTAATAGAGGGAGTACAATATTGATGAAAGTTAAAAGGCTTACTTTAGATGTCCCACCCACTTTTCTATGGTTGTATATATCCTTGGCAGCATGTAAAGACAGTTTTAGACAAGCTTGTAGGCATGTGATAGGTGTTGATAACTGCTTTCTTAAGGGACGTTATGGGGGGCAACTGTTAGCTGCTGTTGGGAGAGATCCGAATGACAACATTTATCCCATTGCAATGGCTGTAGTTGAAGCTGAAACAAAAGATAGTTGGAGTTGGTTTCTAGAGACATTGGTGGCTGACCTTGGTCCAAATGGATTTATTGAGTGGACATCAGACAGGCAAAAGGTATGTTTGTTTGCTGACTTTGAATATTAAATTATTGTTGTTTCTACATACATTTTCACTTGTGCATTGACATTCGTGGTTGGAGCTAACTCTGTTATTTTTTTAATTATTTGTCTTATGTTGTTTTGTGCGTAGGGTTTGATTCCAAGTTTCGAGGCAATGCTACCAAGTGCCCCGCATCGCATATGCATGAGACATATATGTATGCAAACTTTAGGGGTGGTGGGCATAAAGGATTGGTGCTAAAGGACAAGTTGTGGAAGGCAGCTGCTGTTTATACCGTTAATGGATTCAACAGGGAAATGGCGGAGTTGAAGAAATTGAGTTCAACTGCTAATGATTATGTGGAGAAGATTGACCCACATATCTGGGCTAGGGCTTTTTTTGACACAGCCCTAAAGTGCGATTTGATGATGAACAACCTATGTGAGTGCTTCAATTCGTATATTATCAAAGTCCGAGACAAGCCAATCATTACCATACTGGAGTTGATTAGGAAGAAGTTGATGCGGCGATACCAAAAGAAAAGGCAGGGAATAAGAGAGTATATTGGGGAATGGTGCCCCAAGATATTGGCAAAGTTGAAAGAATGTGGAAAGGATGTTGGAGAGTGTACTGCTCAGTATGCTGGGGAGGGACTCTTCGAAGTGGAGTGCAGTAAGGGCACATTTGTCGTTGACCTGATGCATCGTAGTTGTGGGTGCAGTGTAATGACCCACCCCCAATTACACAATATTGTCTGCTTTTGGATCCCCATACCAGACTTCCCAAGAGGTCACCCATCCTGGGATTGCTCTCGCAGAAGCATGCTTAACTGCGGAGTTCTGATAAGTTCGTGACCATCACAGCTTTAAAACTCGTTGTGTTATAAATGGTGCATTTATACATATAAGCACATCCTCATTCCCAAGCGATGTGGGACGTCACAATCACCCCCTCTTTGGACCCAGCGTCCCCGCTGGCGTCTCTCATTGGGCTTGTGCACGCTCCCATCATCTTAGGCTGGGCAATGGCTCTAATACCATTTGTAACGATCCACCCCCAATGACACAATACTGTCCACTTTTGGCTCCCCATATCAGACTTCCCAGGAGGTCGCCCATCCTGGGATTGCTCTCGCAGTGGCTCGCTTAACTGCGGAGTTCTGATAGGTTCATTGCCACCACGGCTTTAAAACACGTTGTTGTGGTATCAGAGCACGCCGCAGCCATGGTGACCCACCCACAATATTGTCCTCTTTGGTATCTTGGGACTACTTGAACCCTCAACCTCAAGGCTTTGTTCCTTACACCCAACCATTTTGTAATGACCCACCCCCAATGACACAATATTGTCTGCTTTTGGCTCCCCATACCAGACTTCCCAGAAGGTCACCCATCCTGGGATTGCTCTCGCAGAAGCACGCTTAACTGCGGAGTTCTGATAAGTTCGTGACCATCACAGCTTTAAAACGCGTTGTGTCATAAATGGTGCATTTATACATATAAGCACATCCTCATTCCCAGGCGATGTGGGACGTCACATGCAGGCAGTGGGACATGATTGGCATTCCATGCCCACATGCCATCTCCGCCATATTATATCATTTTGCCAAACCTGAACAGTATCTGCATCGGTATTATAGTGTTGAGAGTTACAAGAAGGCTTACGACCCAATGATATACCTAGTGCCAAGCGAAGACCAATGGGTAAGAACCGGCCAAGATGAAGTGGATCCACCTACTGTTAGACCTACACCAGGCAGGCCGAAGAAGGTTAGGAGAAGGGGTTCGGATGAGCCAAGAAATCCACATTGCATGAGGAAGGGTGGTGTAACAATGAGATGCTCGAAATGTAGGGCGGCTAGCCACAACGTCAGGACTTGCCCTAGGAGGAAGAGAGTGTCCACTCGAAGCAGTTCGCAGGCAAGTATACCCACGAGAACTGCAACAAAGTTGACATTTGATGATGTAAGTTTATTTCCTAAATATATGTTTATAATAAAATGTCATCGCCAACCAAGTTAATGATTTTACGAACTTTGTTTGTTTTATGTTACAGATTCATTCTTAGCCAGTTCTTGATGATTCACAGCTTACACAGTCGTCTACACCTGCACAGCCTATTTCAAGGCCCAAAAAAAGACATGCATCTACTGCTCTTATTGTAGGTATCAGTAACTTTTTTTTTTATTACATATATATATATATATATGTGTGTGTGTGTGTGTGTGTGTGTTATTTCTATTGTTTTATGTTGCATATGCAGCCTGCTTCTACTAAATGTGAAAGACAACTCCAGCTCTCTCAATGCATACTCGGGCATCACCTAAAGGAAACCAAACAGCTGTAAGTAAATACAGCTTTACACATATACCCCTATAGGTAAATAGATTTTGAATTGCTAACTCATCATGTATTTCACAGGCAGGGAAGCCCACAATTGCCCGTGTCAGATAGAAGACATTTGGCCTTAAATCTGGTGATGCAGAACCTACCAGGAGGTCTGGTAGGTTGTTAGCAACATTTAAGGAGCCCAATTCCAACAATTAGATACCAACTGTTGACCTCACTCCTGATGCTGGTCAACTAGCAACTGTACTAGCAGTGGTCACTCGGAAACCGGTCAGAGCATCCGAAGTTGTCATTCGAGAACCAGCAAGGAGGTCAACAATTGTGGTGGTACCAACAGTGGAGAAAGGTCTACAACGAATGGAAACTAAAAACAAAGGGAAAAGACCAATATGGCAGCCTTGATTGGTTTTGGGAAATTGTGTTTGGTTGATGTTTCAGTTTGTTGGAAAATAGTAATTACCTCTATTTTGGTGTTGCTGGTTGTTGAAAGTATGAAGTGACAAATCATGTTGTGGGTTGTGCTTATGAAGTAACTTTTGTTGTTGTTGGAAGTGTGGAAAGAACAAGTAGGCCTAAGTTATGTATGAAGTGACAATTTATGTTGTTGGTTGTGTTTATGAAGTAACTTTTGTTGTTGGAATTGTGGAAGGAACAAGTAGGCCTAAGTTATGTATGAAATGACACTTTATGTTGTTGGTTGTGTTTATGATATAACATCATAACATTTGTTGTTGTTGTGATTATGGACTATGTTGGTTTGGTGTTGTACAATGTTGTCACGCCCCCATTTTGGGATATAAGGGAAAACGTGAATTAAGAGAGTCTATGTAAAAATAAAGACAAAGTGTCCCAAGACACGAGTAATATAACTAATTATACTATCTACATTAGCAGTATCAAAAAAATATTACACTGGGTTAATAGTTTATTACATCTCAAAAGTAAGGAGGTAATACAAAAAGCTAACAATCATAATTGCTAGATAACCTCCTAACTACTTAAAGGACGGTAATGCGTACAGTTACCATAACAAAATAAAATTGTACTACTTTAATCTTTTAGCTCTACAGTCCATGTCAACGTTGGAGTCCCCAGGAACTAAACTGCTACTATTTACTGATGGCTACATCTTCTGCTAATCAACTGAGCAGTGGATCCAAGTTTCCCATTGATATGGCCATATCTGTGGATCACTAATGACGAGGAGTCCCACCGGAACCCTCCCTCTCATGACAATGATATAAACCTTCATCTGAAAAGGGTTATAAGGAAAATGGGTGAGTTCGACAACTCAGTAAGGAAAGCATAACACCAAAAAAATAAAACATGCTATAATATAACTAACAATTAAAACATAATTTTTTTAAAAAAAAAATGAACAAGAAACATGAATAATAGCATAAGAAATTTATAAATGATCAAGTAAATTCTTTTCATTTATTTTCTCTTAAAAATTGTAACTGTAGTTTACCCCTTTATAGACTCTACACCGCTATTACCCGTGAGCGGAGCACGTTGGCTTTGTTCAAAGGACCTATAGACTCAGCCTGTCGTCACAGGGGAGAGTCGTCGAGTTGGGGAACTTCCCTAGGTGAAGGCCAACCCCGTCCGGTAGCACACACCGTCTTTCGGCGTGCTTGCCATGCTACCCTATATGGTACCGATCATAACTGTAATTGTGCCTCAGGGTTAAACAATTACTGCACATGAACGTTTTCTATAATTCTGTAGGCTCTGCTATAACTGTATACTTTACTTTAAAATTGTAAGAGCCGTTTTCAAAACTATAGTCATGTGCATATTTTAAACTTTAGATGTTCTTTTTATTCAAAATTGTATTCATGTATAATCATAAACTTTGGAATGCTCTATAATCATAACTTTGAAATGCTCTTATTCATAACTGTAAGTATGCATAGTCCATAACTTGGAAGTGCTCTTGATCATAACTGTAATTATGCATAAATCATAACTTTAAAATGCTCTTAATCATAACTGTAATTTATGCACAAAATTCTTGAATTATAACATATGAGTAATAAAAGCTTAAAATTGAAATAATTAAAATCACGTAAGTAAATGCTTCGTAAAATTCTCCAACACTTTCTTAAAAGATTTGTAATAAAATTTTGTTGGGGTTTTTTTGGTGTTGTGTCCCCTTACCTTGATGAACCAAAGTTTGGAATGTCTTTCTACCTATACAAATCACAAGGGTAAATTTAGATGGGTATTCTGAATTTTAGATAAAAGTTTAAATAAAAGTACACCATTTATATTATATCCTTTATAACAAATAACTATAAGTCTTAAAATTTAGTAAATTTTTGCATGTATAAAATTCTCTATCCAAATTAAAGCTTATACTACAGTACTTAAATATATATATAATTCCTTATATAACATCTAAAAATCTTGTCATCGATACTAAATAATCCTAGAAAAATCATATATATGAAGCTTGGGACATATGAAGAATTTTGTCAATGGTCACCTAACACCAATACTTACGGTCCTCCTATAAACATCATGAAAACAATTACAAAAACTATTCGGCCAAAACAAAATATCACTACAAATTTACAATTAGTCCTCAAGAATACACACATTTACAGAGAATAGGAAAAAAAAACATTCAATCAGCCGTCCAAAACACCCAACAAATCTCTTAAGTAGAATAATCCATTAATCAACAAATTCACCTCCTAGAAACCTTTATACCCATAAGCAGAAAATATTCCCAAAAATCAGGCCTTCACCGAAAACAGGGGAACTAAAATCAAGCTCCCAAAATCCACCAAAATCTGAACCAAACTAAAAATCAGGGGAAGAGTTTTATCGGTGTATATATATATACCCATCTGAACAAAATAAAATTCTGCCCAAAACCCATTCGGTCTACCCACAAGTTCCTGCTCTAAATCCTTTTCAGAAATCAACTAAATATGGAAAAGAACTAAGATTTTCACTTACCCATAAAGAAAATGAGTGTTCTACAATATGGGTATCGAAAAAAATCGTCGGAAAAGACCATTTTCGGCGTCACCGGCGTGGGGCCTTGGCCTGTCGGCCCGGCAGCGTCATTCGCCCAATCCGGTGGCCAGCCCACCGGCTGAGTCTTCTCCCTCCCCCACTCACTCAGCCTCTTCCTCATCTCTCTTGTCTCTCTTTGGTTCGGTTGATATAGGAAGGAGAGAAAACAAAACAGAGAAGGAAGAAGAAAAGGAAGAAAGAAAAAGAAGAGAGAAAAAAAAAAAATAATGGGTCTGGGACCCTTGAGTGAGTAATTCGGGTGATAGAGAGAGAGAGAGAGAGAAAGAAAAAAAAAATTATATAAATATATTTAAAGCTAAGAAGAATGTACTAAAAAAAAGCTTAGAAAATACATGTTGGCTTCTTTTGATTTGTAAGCTTCTTAGTTCAGAAGAGGTGAAGAGGAAGGGTATACTGTCTTCTGGAATGTTGAGTAAAAAGGTGAAGAAGAAGAGAGGCCACAATGTATTTAAATTGGAACACAGGGTGGACGTGGCTTGAAGAAGAAGACTCTATTACTTGCAGGCCACGCAAATTAAGGACGTCCAGAAATAATAATAATAAAAAAAAAAAAAAAAACTGAAGCCGACTCACTTGCCAAAAAAAATCCCACATGTCCCTCTATTCTGCCAATTTTTTATTTTATTTTATATCAAAAGTTTAATCTCTTTTAATTACACCCAATAAAAAATATATTATAATATTCTTATAAAATTCTAATTATTAGGTATTTTTCTGGGGTGTTATAACATTGTAGATTTGGTGTTGTACGATGTTGTTGATTTGGTGTTGTATAATGTTGTTGGTTGTGTTTATTTTCTATTTGTAGTTGTTGTTGTTGTAGGTATAGACTTGATGGGTTTTTGGGAGGACCATTTTCTTGGTGTTAGTTGTGTTTGGAGAAGAGCTATTTGTTGATTAATTTATATGTGGTGTTTGGAAATGTCTTGTGATTTTTATACAACTATTTTAATTGGTTGAGAGCAAGTTGTTATATCTACATGGAATAATGAACCGATTTACAATCACCAATACCAAATTACATGCCATATAATGTTACGGGGTAATTAAATTTTCTCCTCATGAACTATCAGTATTACATTTTTTCCTCATGAACTACCAATAATTGTCAAAATGTCACCATCAACTTACAACTCTCATCAAAATAGGGCATTGAACTACCATATGCTACCAGCCAAATTCCTATTAATGCTACCAATTTGTTGTTTCATGTTTACAAATACACTATTACTTACAAAGTTATTAACCCAATTGTCATTCTAAACACACTAGTAATTAAAAGGTTACAAACCCACTTGTCATTCCAAAGTGAATCAAGTGACATTTAAGAACAAAAGACTTTTTTTCTTTCATGATAGCTGTTTGTAGGACAAATGTCCATTACATGCACCATAATAATTGCTCGAAAACACACCTAGGAAGACAACAAAAAAAATCTAGGAAAATGCCAAAAATTGACTATTTGTCTTCGAAACTTTCACTTGCATGTCATATCGAACTGCTTCAATCTCTAGCTTGGCCTTCAATTCTGCAACCTCTTCCTCGCGTCCCTGTGTTGCAAACGATCCTACACTCGTTTCGCATGGTCGCACATCTCAGTATCTTTCCATTGGAAGAATCTGCATGAGCGACCAGCTTATTCAAATTAGAGGCCATATAAATAAGGGTTTAGTTTATCAGTTTTGAAAAAATTCAACAAAATTATACATTCTAAAGTCAAGACACCCATCAACTTTGCACCTTACATTTAAACATACCTTCATTTGTTTATCAAAGTCTATGAGAATTTGCTTATGAATGCAATTTGTGCTACCCTAAGCTATAATCCCCCATGTCACAGATTTAAAAGTTAAATAAATACAAAAATTCTACCTAAAAGATGTGAATTTAAATTGAATAGTACAATACCTTATATTATCACAATGATGTAAACATTTTAAGAACATAAAAGAATAAGAACAAAACCCTAGGCTAGGTTACATGAGCTTATTAATTTGAGAAACGTGAAATCTTAACTTAATGTTTGAGTTGAATATAATTTATCTACCATAACTTTAAAATGATATGCATACCTAAACATTTATAAAATTTGGCTTGGGTCCATCATGGTTTATCAAGGTTTGAATGCATTCAAACAAATGTTTGGATTTTGTCATAACACTTTTGTCATCGTTATGTTTAATGTTACTTCTTCGTTCTTTTTTTTTTTTTTTTCTTTTTTCCCAGTAGGTAGATAATATAATTTGTTATGTTTTAAAAGGGCAAATGTTAGTTCATTAATATTAGCAGGGGCACTTATGTTCATATTGTAAACGCAAGTGTCTAAAAATTGAAACACGTAAAAAAAAAAAACCATGAATGTATTATAGTCTGCATTGTACACATGGTTAACCCCAAACATATTCATTCACCCCAAATATCACTAATTTCAATTCAAACCACATATTGCCTGATAGTACACTTGAAAAATATCACTCTGTTAAGCTAGTTATATTCTTTAATTCTCCAACAAATACTGATAACAATTAAACAATTTTTTTTCTTAAAAAACAATAGTCAATGAATCAACTTCAGAAACGTGATTCAAACACATGAAAAAAATTCAAATGACATTCGGCTCATAGAGACAGTGGTTAAAAATTCAAACACATGAAAATAGCTCAAAAACAGCTCAACTTCAAAAACTTCACTTACCCATTGCCCAAAAATAGCTCAACTTCAAAAACTTCAGTTACCCATTGTCCAAAAACAATAAACAAATCTAGGAATCAAAATCCATAAACAATAATCCGGATCTAAGATCTAAACTTTCAAACCCTAAAAAAAATTACCCATTGTCTACAAAATAGAAGAGAATAACTCATCATGTTCGTATAACACAACCAGCCGAAGTTATCTAAAGTCTAAACTTTCAAACCCTAAAAAAAATTACCCATTGTCTACAAAATAGAAGAGAAGAACCCGTCATGTCCAAAATCACGTCCGAAATTTACAAATCTATGAAAAAAATTCTTACCTCGTAGTTAACACAACCATAAAATAGCTTGCCGAAGTTACCTTTAGTGAAGGAAGTCTTTAAAGGTGCAGGTACTCCATAACGGCACATGGGCTCCTCAGAGGTTGCTTCGCTCTTCAGTGAACATGACATTGTTGGTCTTCAGAAAGTCGCCTCCTCCTCCTCTCTCATGCTCGCCGCCTCCTCCTCTTCTCTCATGCTCTTGCTATTTGAAGTTGAAATGGGAGACAAGCTTCAAAAAGAGACATGTAGCTTGTCTTTGTTTTTTTTTTTTTTTTTTTTTAATTGTTTTTTTTTCCTTTTTTTTTTTTTTTTTTTTTATTCACAATCGTTTAACCTCAATAGCTAAGGGCAAAAGGGGCATAAAAAATGCTTAGATGGCATGTGAACCGTACATGACCCGTTGACCGTCTATTTTAACCACTCTGACTGACGGAAGGGGGCAAAGCATGTAACTGTGGTAGTTGAATGCTCTATTTTGGTCAAGTTGGTAGTTCATGGGGGACTTCTGCAAAAGTTTGTATTTCATTGGGGGAAAATGTAATTACTCCTAATTTATATTATAACACTCTTGTAATTAACTCATATTGTTAAGTTATTTTTCATATAGGGGCTGTCTGAGTGGGACTCACAAATAAATTTATTATACCAACATAATTTATCTTAGGTTAAGTGACTATATATATTTACTCTAAAATATTATAGATTACTTGTAGCTTTTTTTTTCTTCTAAGATTATAAAGAGGGAAAGGGGGAAGGGAAGAAAATTACTGAAAAAAAGGCTAAAAAACCCAACAATAAGCCCCGATACAACTTATTCAGTGCAAGTAAAGAGAAATTAAAAGGGAATGTGTCAAATAATTGAAACATCCTTGTGGGTTCTAGGAACAAAAGCCAATAAAATAGGTTTCAGTTAAGGCGGTATAACCATTGCAGCAGGACTCCACCAGAGTGAGAACCACAGTGGGGAAGAAGGCATTGAGAAAGGCCGGAACGAAACCCCCGAGGGAAGGTACTAACCAAGAGATGTATTGTGCCATAGGGGTGAAAATGCAGCGGATAATAACCGCTCACACCCACTATACGCATATATGGATACATATGCGATTATCAAAACCCATTATTTGCATATGCGGCGCGATTTGAGGGTATGCGGATGCAGCTACTAATCGCACCCCCATCCCCTTTATATATTATATATATTTTTTGTCAGATCTCGTCGGAACTCTCTCTCTTCTCCTTGGGTCTTTCTTGCTGGATCTATATAGTAAAGTGATAATTATTCGAATTTGAGGGATTGGAGTTTCAAATAATCCCCCTTTTGGTTTCTTTCTTAATTTGGGGGTTTGATTGTTGAAAAGCTTTCAATGACTTGAAGACTATTATAAGATGAATTATGTGGGAAGGGAGTTTATGTGCCATCTGCATCACAATGTATATGTAATTCTTCTTATGAAAACGAATTGTTATGTGTTCAATTTTGTGTGTTTGGAGGCTGAGACAAATTCCTTAATCATGGAAATGGAGTATGTTATTTGCCTCATGAATGTGCGGTTTTTTGCACATCTTTGGCTAGAACCTATAAAAAAAATTGCAAACACAACCATTCACTCAAAATGAATGTATTGGGAAACCAAAAGCAACCAATTGAAAATCAAGTAAAGTTTATTAGTAGGAAAACATGAATTAGATGAATAAGGAAAGAACATAAGCATCATCTAGAATTAGACACTTCTCCAAACTCCCAACCCCCCAAATTCAGCATTAGGATCCTCTCCTTCATTGAGTAAGCTTTATTGATGAGTTCAAGTTAGAATAATTAAATGTGTCCATTGGATTCTATTGGGAATAAATCCTACTTAGATTGGCCCATCCGGAGAGTCATGGGCCGGTTGGGTAAGAATCAACCCAAGGAGAATTGGGCCGTTGCAAAGTTAAGGTCCGGGACAAGGTTGTCTCGGGAACTCGAAAGGCGCATTGTGGCGCCGAAGTGCATGTACCACAGTGCCTTGTGCAGATCGCTGAAAAATATCTCCTGTAGGTGATAAGAATGGCAGGCTACTGCAGGTGATAAGGATGACAAGACAAAAAGTGATTCCTGAGCGTAGGTCCCGAGCGATTGCTTACTTGCTAAGCAAGCTCAACACTATAAATACATCTCATACTCCAGGTATAAGAGAAATAAATTTTTGGATTATAGAGGTAGACTACCTTTCTCTCAAATACTAACTGAGGCATCGGAGGGAGGAACTCCAGCCAACCCCCAGTGTATCTTCTTCACCTTGTTTGTTTTGCAGAGAACGTACGACAAGTTCATCATAGAGGAGTGAGTTGTCACGGTCATACTAAAAACTGTCCTAACATATTCTTTATCTTTTTAGTTAATTGGGCCTAATGCCTAGTGGATATAAGTATATTGATAGACAATCATATGTATATAAAAAAATTCAATCCAAGACTCTATAGATGACAACCCCAAAAAATGGCAATAAATTTCTACTTCTTTAGAGCATCTCCAGTAGATGCTTTAAATATTTCAAAATAGTCAAATTTGACTATTTTGAGCATTTTTTCCCCTCCAACAGATTAGCCACTATGACTTTTTCTCTTTAACATTAAACAGTGAATAGCCAACATTGGCTATTCACTATTCATCTGTTTATGATTTTTTTATTAATATTTTCTCTCTCTCCCTTTCCCTCTCTGTCACTCCACCTCCACCTCCACCTCCACCTCCACCTCCACCCGCATCCCTCTCCTTCTTCGTTCACCCGCTTCCCTCTCCCTCACTTCTCATCTCTATTGGTCTCCCCCTGAGTCCCCCACTTCGACGCCATCATAGGCTGCCAGAGACTCCGTTCTGGCCTTGACGAGAATCCAATGCAATCGGTGCTCTCCCTCTCTGTCACTCCACAGCGCCGCCTCTCCGTCCCCGACCAAGCACCAAACCAAGATCTCCGTCATTGGGGCTGGCAATGTGGGCATGGCCATTGCCCAAACCGAAATCAACTGAAACGCATATTCTAGAACAACCAAAATCAACCGAAAACAACCAAAATCATCACCGCAACCAACCGATGTTTTCTCTCCCTCATCACATGTTTCTTTGGCCACCAGAATCCTGCCCCCAGCTTCGCCGGCGTCCACCTAGTTCCATCCACCGGCGATCGGACCTCCGATCATCCTCTGGGTCTCACGGGTCGCTCGGGTATTCTCCCGATTTCTCTCGATCTCCCACCGTCACTCTCTCTCTCGATCTCGATCTCCATCTTCTTTAGATCGCATGGTGAGGATGGTGTTTTGGTTTGAGCCTTCTAGAAGGGGCTTTGCCTCCTGGGCGAGGATGGCATCTATCTCTCGACGGGTTGGGGTTGGGGAGACCGGAGAGTGAGATGGAGATGGAGACCAGAGAGTGAGAGAGAAATAAAAAAAAATAAAAGAAAATGATTAAAAAACAATATTTTAAGAAAATGAAGAGTAGAATAAATAGTGTTGTTGGAGTGTTTTTAACTGTTGGAATAGCTAAAGTAAATATTTGTAGTTTTTGAGTAGCTACTTTAACTTTAATGGCTGGAGATGGCCTTAGGCGTTAAAGATGAATGGTTCCAAATGAAAGCATCTAGCCATCAGAAACTATAAGAGATTTCAATCTACTAATATACTATTGTTTGAATCACTCATGAAGTTGTACAAGTAAAAGCTCAAGAGACCATTTGGTCAGGCTACTACAAATAGATCGGCTTAAAGGTCATTAAGTTAAGACATTCATGGTGGATAGGTTTTACGCCGAGTTCACTCCGAAGAGAATAGGCCCACGAGATAGATTTGGTGAGAGAGATTTTTAGGCGAGATCCAGTGAGAGAAAGCGAGCTCCGGCAATCTATCGTGAGAGAGAGGTAGTGGATAGTTTCAATTTTTTTTTTTTTTAAAAAACTTTTGCTAAGATAGAGGTAGCAAAGAGTTTATTTTTGGCCGAAAACTCTCTATCTCGCCTCGTTGGAGGTACAAAACACTTAAAAGTACCCCCGACGAGGCGAGATAGATCTGGCGAGAGAGGGAGATTTCTCGGCAAGAGTCCGTTGAGAGAAAGCGAGCTTCGGTGAGATCTATTGAAAGAAAGGGAGTTTACAACAAAATAGAGAGTTTCCGGCCAGAAGAGAGCGATTCCGGCAAGACAAGAAAGTGAGAGGTAGCAGATAATTTCAATTTTTTTTTACTTTTGCTGAGATAGAGGTAGCATGGAGTTTTAATTTTTTTCACTTTTGCTGAGATAAGTTCAGGACCGTAGCAGAGAGGGAATAGGATCCTCACCATTTCATTTAATGGAATAAATATTATCTATTTTAAATAAAAGCTTAGAATTTAGAATTGATGTCTAATGGTGTATATGAAATCAATGTTAGCACGTTTTTTAGAAATTTAAATATGTGAAATCATATAGACCATTAGATGCATTAATTTTAAATTCTACAATAAAATGAATAGCATCTATTTTATTTAAATTTGAGAGTATCCTATTAAGAGAGAGAGAGAGATAGAGAGAGAGCAGCATAGCATAGACCTTTTTTTTTTATTTTTTATTTTATTTTTTATTTTCTTAGGAGTGGGATTGTGGTTTATAGAGTAGCATATTTCTTTTCAAGATAACAGGCAGAACTTATATATATAAAGAAAAAATCCTTCAAAAAAAGAAAAAAAAAAAAAAAAATATATATATATATATATAAAGAAATAAAAAGAAAAAAAGAAAGATAACAGAAACAGTTGTCGCTGGTTCCTCTCTCTCGCCATGAGCACCCTGACGGACCTCCCTCCATTCTGGCGCATCCAATGCCCTCTTCTTCTCCGCCCAACACCCTCCTCCTCTATCTTCCGCCCATTCCACCCATTTCCCCAAGGACGCACCCGCATTCGCTGCTCGATTGCCAAGGAATCTGCCATTTCTTCTCCCTCCTTCTCCGGGGCGCCAGGCGGACACTCCGACTCTGTGGACTGCGTGGTCGTCGGCGGGGGGATCACCGGCCTCTGCATCGCTCAGGCCCTCGCCACCAAGCACTCGAGCGTTGCTCCGAACCTAATCGTCACGGAGGCCAGAGACCGTGTTGGCGGCAACATCATCACCGTCCAGAGGGATGGTTATCTCTGGGAAGAGGGCCCCAATAGCTTCCAGCCCTCTGATCCCATGCTTACCATGGTGGTGCGTGTTTCCCACTTCCCATCCTCCTAGGGTTTCACATTAGTGCTTGCTATTTGGGCCCAGTTGGCCCGTTTCATGCCAATTGATTTATTTCTTTAATAATTCGATGCTAAACCCTTTCGTTCTCAAATCTATGTACACTGTGGCCTCATTGTTGGCGTAGGTAGTGGTACTTTAGATGTTCTTAACCTCATGGTTTAATTGTTCTCCATTCGGGTAGAGTCTGATTATTCTGGAATTTTTTCTCTTTATGTCTTAGGTCTATGTGTTCATCGTTTTGGTAAAAGTATTTATTTTCCCTGAATTGTTCGTTATTTTTAATTACATTTGTAGGTGGATAGTGGGTTGAAGGATGACTTAGTTTTGGGTGATCCAAATGCACCTCGCTTTGTGTTGTGGGATGGGAAATTAAGGCCAGTCCCATCCAAGCCGACTGACCTCGCGTTCTTTGACTTGATGAGCATTGGTGGCAAACTCAGGGCTGGCTTTGGTGCTCTTGGCATTCGCCCTCCTCCTCCAGTTTGTCCTCTTCACCCCATTGTTTATATTATCTGTATTTTTTTTTTTTGTTGCCAAATATACACGCCCATGCACATCGAACACACACTCAATACTAGTGCATTCTTAAAAGTGAATTTCTCATGTTTTACAAAAGTGACAGGGGCATGAGGAATCAATTGAGGAGTTTGTGCGTCGTAATCTTGGTGATGAGGTTTTTGAACGCTTGATAGAGCCCTTTTGTTCAGGTTATAACCTACAGCCTAGCCTATATCGTCAACCAACTTCTTTTCATTCTGCATTCTCATTGAATTCTCTATTATTCCTTGCATGGCATGACTTATTTTCTCTTCAGTTGGTTCTGTGGCTGCTTTGTTGACCTGAAAGATTTTGTCATATGCAGGTGTCTATGCGGGTGATCCTTCAAAACTAAGTATGAAAGCAGCATTTGGAAAGGTTTGGAAGCTAGAGCAGAATGGTGGTAGCATCATTGGTGGCACTTTCAAAACAATCCAGGAGAGAAATAAAGTTCCCAAGCCTCCTCAAGATCCGTAATAGTACTCATTCATTGAAGCTTATCTTTTATGATTCTATTTATAAATTTATTTTCAATGATCTGAATTTAGTTAGCTTTTAGGCGTCTACCAAAGCCAAAGGGCCAAACGGTCGGATCTTTTAGGAAGGGACTTGCTATGTTGCCGGAGGCAATATCAACAAGGTATTGTTCATTGGAAAAAGGATAAATATTCTAGTTGGAAGAGAATTATCATTATACAATGTCGAAGTTAACTATATAGTTCTTTGTCCTCAAAGTGCTTGTTTGTTTGTTTGTTTGTTTTGTTTTTTTTTTTTTTTTTAAGAATTGCTGATTTCTGACTGATTTTGGTGGCAGGTTGGGTAAGAAAGTAAAATTGTCTTGGAAGCTTTCAAGTATCAGAAAATTGGATAAAGGAGGGTATAGTTTGACGTATGAAACACCACAAGGATTGGTTTCTCTTCAGAGTAAAAGTGTTGTCATGACTGTTCCTTCCTATATTGCGAGTAGTTTGTTGCACCCTCTATCTGTATGCTCCTCTCTTTAATAACTCTTTAGTATTGGTCATCATATCACTGCTCTTGTTAGTGGAATGTTTGAAACTGAATTATGTTTGAGGTCTAATCTCTATTTAGTTTTTTTCATTATTATTATTATTATTAATTAATATGTGATTCATAGAGGTTGCAATTGATTGTTTATGTAAAGTAACTGTTATAGGTAAGCCATCACTTTTCCAATTATTTTTTGTTATTTCTGGAAAGATGATTCCTTGACTTTTTGAATACGTATTCTGGGTTACATAATTACCTTGAGTTCCGTGCCCCCCCCCCCCCCCCCCCCCCCTTTTTTTTTTCTACAAATTTTGTTTCAGTCCACTAAGTTCAGGACACATTTATTATTCTGATTTGATGGACAGAACAATACGATATAAAATTTAGATTGGGTTCTGAGCTGCGTCAGATTTTGCAAGGTGGAGGCAGAGTAGCAAAAAATGCGAAAGATGTATATATCCTTGAGATACTGATGTGAACCCATGGTGCCCATCAGATATTCTGTGTGTGAGAGGTCTTAAAACCAAGGTGGCATGTGGTTTATGAGTTCTGGTTCACTGAAACTCTGTTCTTGTTAATTTGACATTCTGTCTTACTAGTAGACTGGTTTTTAGTTGGTTGTTTGTAAACTGGTAGAAAGAGTTTGTGCCATGTTGAGTTGGTGCTTACTGGTTGGTCTAACTCGTTTTCATTGACATGTGATGTTGGATATATGGTTCAGACTTTGTCTTGAATGTATTATGCCCTAAAGTTATCCAGCACTAGCGTTTACACTAAGCTTTAATATCATTCTTAGTTTGGTTTGGTGTTATTTGAATTTCGGTATTTGACTTAAGCAGCTAATCCTCTTCAAAATTTTGGTTAACTGCAGATTATTTGCCCAAGTTTTGTTTGTTAAATGAAAACTTCATTACATGGTAAATTAGTTTATAGTTTATTGTGTATTGAGTCCAAAGTGACAGCTGGTAAATATTTAAGGTGCAGTCTCTTAGAAATGCTTCAGATATTTTAGCTCCTGATAGTTTTTATCCCATTTTTGTTCAGCAGTAAAAGCTTTGTTGATGATACATACCTTGTGAGATGGTCCTTGATGGTGTGTAATCAAAGTTCGAAGTAGCATTGGCCCTATAAATAATATTTAGGAAAAAACTCCACATATTCTCCTCAAACTATCATCTCAAACTGAATCGAAGAATCCAAAGCTATTGGATATCTCTACGCATGGGGTGACAATCCATAGGAACCCGAAGCCATTTGGCCGGCCACCCCCTATTCCACCTTTTTCGTTTTTTTTTTTTTTAAGATTTTTTTTATTAAGGGTATTCTTGTCATTTAGGGGGGTGACATTGACAATTTTTGGTAGTTTGGGGGTGGTCAATTGGGTGGTAGTTTGAGGGGGCTATGTGAGCTTTTTTCTAATATTTATTTATTGGGCTAATAAAATCATACATTTAATGGATTATAGAAGGCACTGTTCGCTGTTCCTCAATGCAATAAATTGCAGCAGCACCAGCATAATTTTCTTCCACCTATTTGCTCTTTTGCAGGCTGCTGCTGCAGATGCACTTTCAAAATTTTATTACCCACCAGTTGCTGCCGTGTCCATTTCATATCCAAAAGAAGCAATTCGGACAGAATGCCTGATAAATGGTGAATTAAAGGGGTTTGGTCAATTGCATCCACGCAGCCAAGGTGTTGAAACTTTAGGTATATTTGCTTTAATTTACACGTTAGTTATGGCTGTGACTCATGTTTAACATCTGGCTATACTTGATGTAACAGTCAAAAGTTTGGTTGTAAGAACTAATATTCTGTTTTTTTTTTTTTATAAGTAAAGTATATTCAAAAAGCGCAAAGGGACGCAACCCCTAGTACACAGGACGTATACATGAAGCCCTTAATTCAAAGAAAAAAGAGAGCACCTATCTATAAATTCAAAAGAACTAATGTTCTGTTAAGGGTGCGTTGAAAATTTTTCCTGCCAAATTCAGCATATGTGGATTTTCTTTGGTGTTGCAGGAACTATATATAGCTCATCACTTTTCCCCAATCGTGCACCAGCTGGAAGGGTTCTGCTTTTGAACTACATTGGAGGGGCTACAAATCCTGGAATTTTGTCCAAGGTAGGACAGTTAGAGATGATTCACTTCGTGATTATAGTGATATTATGGTGGTATGGATGGTTTATTTGGGTCAAAAAACAAATTGATTTTTTTTTTTTTCGTTAGACTTTTAGGCTGGTGTTCTTTAATGACCGAATTATACAATTCAACTTATTTATCAAAAAAAAAGATGTTTTTATTCTTTCTTTCTTTATTATTTTATTTTTATTTTAGTTTGTATATGACCTTAGTTCAATATATATGCTTAGATATTGCATGTCAAGATCAATGACTGGTCTAACTTTCAAGGGCATAATCTTTGAGCTTTGATTTATTATGTTCAGAAGGTAAATATCGCAAATAGGACCTCTCCATCTCCATTTCAAGTGAAATGGAGAGGAGCTATTTTATGTTCAAGATTTTATTTGACAGATCTAACTATGTACATAATGTCACGTGGTGAATATGTTGTCATATCCTTTAAAATTGTTAAATGACGTGGTATTATGTACATCGTTAAATGCAACAAAGTAAAATATTGACCATGAAAAGTGAAATGGAGAGAGGATCCTTGTCGGTAAATATCATTGAGTTTCTTGTTTCTTTCAAGTCTTCCTAATGCCATGGTTTTCAATGACAGACTGAGACTGAACTTGTTGAAGCAGTAGACCGAGATTTGAGAAAAATTCTCATAAATCCTAATGCAAAGGATCCACTTGTGTTGGGTGTGAGGGTGTGGCCGCAAGCCATTCCACAGTTCTTGATTGGTCATTTTGATCTCCTAGATGCTGCAAAAGCTGCTCTCAGAGATACTGGGTTTCATGGGCTGTTTCTTGGGGGCAACTACGCATCCGGTGTAGCCTTGGGCCGATGTGTTGAGAGTGCTTATGAGGTTGCATCTGAGGTGACTGATTTCCTATCGCAGTATTCATACGAAAAGTGTCAGACTTGAAGGAAACTTTGGAAATTGATGGGCGCTTTCACGGATTGGGAGTTTTTCTTCATCTGTTCATTACGGGGTTTTGGTAGCCTCTTCTGGGGAGAATTTTTTTTTCTAGGCATTTTGTTTAGGGTTCTATTTGACTTGTAATTCATTAACGATCCTCAACCCATGTCATTTCCAATATTTGCTCTTACGTGAGACATTTTATACAACTTTTCTTTTAATAGTGCAGTGGTAGGTGGTTACTTTCTTTGTAGTCGTGTGCTCCTAAATCTAGTCATTACGATGCTTAAACCATGTGGCAGCGGGATTCAGAGCCCGAGCAATTTGCTATTTGGACAGTAAATATGAAAGTTTTTGGACAGGTGGGTTTTATATTAATTATCTCACGTTTAGTGTTCGCTAGAAATTGGATTAGGATTCTCTACAATTATTTGTTCATATGTGGGAATTTTGGCTAGTGATTGCGAGAGATTACTTATGAGACCCACCTGATCAAATAAAAATTGGGTTACCCAATTACTTATACGGTTAGATGAGTCTTATAAGTAGTCTTTCACAATCACGTGTCTGAATTCTTTCAAACTTAGGCAAATAATTGTAGAAGATTCTTATCTATAGAAATGAGGGTTTAAAATTGCTGGAATCATTATAGGGCCAGTGGGTGACATATGCAATGCACGTTCCAAGTATGCACTGGTTTACACATAGTCATGACTATGGACACAACCCTCCTTGAAATGTGGCAAGATATTATTCTACTCACCGGAACAAACCATCTCTTAAAAAGGGGCAGTAGGCAGTAGGGGAGAAAAATGCTGGAGCCTAGTACTATATAAGTGGTATATATAGGTGGCCAACAGCGGGAACATTGATGAATAACGGGGCGCCTCTAGTTCTATTTGTGAATTGTGATACGCGTAGAGGATTTCAAGACAAGTTTGATAGAAGTCATGGTGCAAATTGATGGCGAAGAAGAGAGGGAAAAGGTGCGTGAAAGAATAGGGCCCATCATGGGGTCATGCCTCCAGCGGAGGGCCTGGTCTGGGGAGACATGCTTACATGGGGGAATTCAAAAGTAATTCTAAGTTTGACTGAGAAAAGATGGTGATGGAGATAGATTGAAAGGAAGGAAGAAGAGAGGAGGTAAATTAAGGGAAAGGGGAAAGAGTCAAAGACACTAAACATGCTTTTTAAGCTCAACAAAAAATACAATCTATGTTAGAGACCAACAAACATATGATAGTTAATTGAAGCAACAACGTGGTAGGGAGGGTAGGGAACATCTTCCTTTTCCTTTTTATCACTTGTTGCAAGATCTCCATTCTTCCTAGCAATGGGCGTATCTTTAGGTCCAAGCAAGATTTTCTTGTTACCCTTCTCTTGTGAAAGAAGAGGGAGAATGAATTTGACTAAGAAGTGAGAGAGAGAGAGAGAGAGAGAGAGAGCATTGTACACGTGAATTGTACACGTGGGTGCGAGATGTTTAGTCCATAAGCAATCAATTAATGTACGTTGTAAATGCTTTTGGTGACTTTTTTGTTTCAATCTTTTCCTTGTGTTTACAAATCGAGTTGAGGGCTTGTCTCCATTATAGGATCTTAGGTATCCTCTTTCAATAAAAAGCATTAATTAGCAGGAAAGATTTGTCTCTGTTTAATGTTATGATCATATGATGCGGGGTGTAAATTAATTAGTATATGTATATAAACAGACCCTTAACCCTTTTCTTTTTCCGGAAAGACAAAAAGAATGTTACAATTAATTAAAAAGAAATTGATGGTCATTTTGTTTCGATTATATATATATATATATATATATATATATATATATCCAAAGGAAAATTAAGAAATGATGCACCGGGTTGATTGAGGGTAAAAGGTGTAAATGAACCGGGTAAAATAACGCTCTTTTAGAATTGATCGGCGATCCTGCTAGTAGTATTCATTTTTTTTTTTTTTTTTTGAACACTGGGTAATGGTATTCATTTTAAATTGTTTGAGAAACAGAAGGGCCCCATAAATATTTATAGCCTATAGGGTGTCCAAAATGTCCAAGATTTTATGTTTACGTGTTGAAGCATCTTGCCATCTCCCGTGGGTTTGTTGATAATTAATATAGTTATACGTACGAAGCCTTAAATAAATAAATCATGTTTAACTACGTACGTATGTATGACAACACGTATATATATATATATCTATATATACAATTAATATACATTATTGCAAGCCCCAATGCGCAACACGATAATCATATCATATCCATTGAACTTTGATTCATTTAGAGACGATTTAGGACATCCATGCGGTTATTTTAATACGTGGTTTCAAGATGTCTAAAGAGAATTCCAAGGACTTGTCTACATTCATTTCCTCTCTAACTATGTATGATGACTGATGTTGTTTAATTGTGGTCCGTGGACGCCTTGTTCAACGACTCCCAGTCCCAGAAATATATAGCAAAATGAAACATCAGTTAACTACACGGTTACAGTTTAATTTACTATTTCAGAGAATATTGTCTTTACATTTGCTGACATTATCAACTTGGATCAGTAATTAATTAAGTCAATCGCCTTTTTTTTTTTTTTTTTTTTTATGGTAAAAGATGCTTATATATATATATATATATATATATATATATAGTACCATCAATTAACTTGAATTATGCAGTAGCTAGCTAGTTGTGAATATCATGAGGATATATTCGGGACAGCCTAATATTTGCACATGAACCGCATTGAGCTTAACTATGATACATCATACATGCCCTGCCACGTTGGTTCCTAGTTCCTACTCGACGCGTGCGCTTGTCGGCTACCCTCACAGCATTTCAGGCCGACCAGTTATTTGAAAGAAATGCCCCCCCTCCAACGCATTCCTCTCTTTCTCTCTCTATTTATTTAAACGTAAGGTGGCGGCTTTCTTTGTCGTCGCATCTAACAATGGGCAGAACAAACAGTTCTTGTTCGTCTTCAATTGACAGCAGCAACCACCCATCTCTCTCTAGCGCATCCTCTCACCTCCCACAGCTCAACAGAGACCTTAGCACAGATCTTCGGCTTGGACTTAGCATCTCATCCTCTCAACACAACGCCTCCTCTTCTATTCCAAGGTATTCGAACTTCACTTCCTTTTCTCTTTTCTCCAATGAAGAATGTCCTACGATATATATATCATCGCTTTAATTCTCAAATAATTTTGTCATTTTTTGTGTTAGTGAGCAAACGTTGGATTATCTACAAGTTAAGTCACTTGCAGCAGAAGGAAATGAGTGCAATGATCACACCACCTTCTTTGTCAAGGTTTACATGGAAGGCATTCCAATTGGCAGAAAGCTGGACTTATTAGCCCACGATGGTTACGATGACTTAATAAGGACTCTTGACCATATGTTCAACACTAACATTCTCTGTTAAGCAACCCATGTTTCCTCCTCCCCCCCTTTTTTTTTTCTCAGATTGATGCTTCGATCTAGTTATGTTGTCATGGTAGAAAGTTGGAATATTGATTTGATTTTTCGGAACAGGGGGAGCTGAGGTGGATGGAGAGCATCCTGAGAAATGTCATGTGTTAACTTATGAAGATGAAGAAGGGGATTTGATGATGGTTGGGGATGTTCCTTGGGAGTAAGTTAACTTACAGAATATATATACTCGATCCCTTAATAATATCTCATATTTAATTTGCATCAATTAACATATATGGTACGTTCTTCTTCTGGTTTATGTAGGATGTTCTTGTCCACTGTAAAGAGATTGAAGATCACAAGGGCAGGCCTATGTTGAAATTTAGTGCCTTTGATGCATCCTACAACTCTCCTTCTTCCCCCGATTTTGTCTTTCACCAATGTAATGAGCAAAGCATAGTTTTTTTTTTGTTGTTGTTGTTTTGAAATATGTTCCTAAGTTGCATATGTACATTCATACGACATACAGGCAATAGTTTTATCCTCGATCTGGATGTAAGATTTTGTATTGAGATCATGATGTGGTTGACAATCTTATTGCAGAAACCATTTCTATTACAGATGAGTACTGCAGAAGGAAAACTTGTTTCCTTGTCCTTGAAGATGTAGCTATGCCTACAAATCGATCAGAAATAAGCTAGCTAGCTAGCTAGCTTTAATTTCTATCCATAACTGTTCCTTATAAATCAGACAACAAAGAACTTGGTTCCTAGGGAAGCAACAGTTTTCTATTCTCAAAACATAGACTGCAGGCTCCTCATGTAAAAAAGCCGAAGAGATGAAACTATATGCAAGAAGATACTTTGGGTATATAATTAGCCAGTTAATTAATGGTCATTATTATTCAAGCTGATTACCCTATGTGAAACTATCTAACCCCCTACTTTAGAATTTGGTTGGGCCTTAATTGAGCCCATTGTCTTGTGCTTAGAGTGTTCAGACCCATCTATATATTTGGGCCTATATATAAGAATATATGGGCCGAGTCTCGTGTGACATGCACGTGGGCAGGAATTCGCATCTTCAATTATGAAATTGGACAAAAAGTTTAATTTTGGAAGACAAAATTTGACTTGCCTTCATGAGAATCGCCAACATTTAGAAACTGAGAATTGATACGTCCCCTCTCCTCCTTTTAATATTAAAAAAATAATTTTAAAAGCAAAAGTACACTTTCTTTTTCTTGTTCTTTTTGACTGAAATTGTTTTTTTTTTTTTAATATTAAAAGGAGGAGAGGGGACGGTTGATCAATTCTCTTTGGAAACCCGAAGGCCGACACTACATTCTATTTATGGCGGGCCAATGGCACTCCTAAGAAAATTCCCAAAAGAGGAGTTTGACAAATCCCTTATCTTAAATATTGAAAATCTCCTTTCAAAATTAAAAAACGAGACAAATTAATCTGGCAACAAAACCCAAATCCATTAAGAGACTTTCCTCCCAAATTAAACATCCACCAGATAGATATGTTTGGCCAAATAAAATAAATTCAAGAATTCCCTCAAAATTGGTCTTTTAACCCTAATTTTTCACTTTAAAGATCCTATTTACTTGGTTCTTGTCTTATTTGATTGCACTCTTGACGTGCGGTTAACTGTACGAACAATTTGTAGTCACGAGTCACCGATTGAGGCAAGTAAGTTTGATTTGTAGACGCTAAGAGACAAATTAAGCCATGCGCTAGGGACAAAAAAGAATGGTAAACATATGGAGTATATATATATAAATGGGTAATGATCGAGACCACATTGTCAGGTTCTCATTTGATCCTTTCTTCTTGTAAGTTAGTAATTGAGGTGTAACCATTCCATTATGCGTGTTTGGAGCATCATGCATGCAGTATTACTTTATTCTTCAAATCTCACGGAGAATCAGATACAATAAAATACAGGAGAAAAAAAAAAATAAAAAAAAATCATTAGTTAGTTAAGCTATAGCTAGAAGCATAATTAATCCTCCAAAACATAAAGAAACAGCAACAGTGAAGTGGGAATTAATTTTGTTAATAGGATTTCTGATAATCACAATCCAAGTTAGGTCCAGTATCAACATTAAAGAGCTTGGCATATCTCTGGAAATAACCAACCCGATCATTCACCCGTCCATCACTGGGTATTCCGCACTCAAGCCCACCGTTGATTATGTTGGTTACCAACCCAAATCCGGCAGTCCGATTGGCTGCTATGTCAGCTTTTGTGGGGACATATCTTCCGACCATGACATTGTGACATGAGGGCTTGGGCTTCTGCTCTGTCATCCAGAACCACAGAGCTGTCTTGAATGCAATTACGGAGCTGTTTGACACCATTTCCGGGTTCCTGAGTCCATCAAATCCCAAAGCCTTCCCAGCTGGACCGTAATTGAAATTCCTGCTCCAAGAAAAATAAAATCAGCGAGCTGTAATATAATTCTGTGGATCGAGACCAACATGCATATATATAACACGCGCGTAAATGCGTAATTAAGAATATGATTAATTATTACCAGGAGAGCTGAATGGGACCTCTTCCTTTGTAAGATTTGCCCGGGTAGCATGGCCATTCTGTGTTGCTGGAGTCACAGTAATCACTCTGCGGACTGACTTCCTCTTTAAAACACAAACCCCACGCGAAAGGTCCGTCAGGTGCGGTAGGCCACCCACCGGTGGTCTCGTGAGATATCTGAGCAAGAAAAGCAGCGATTTCACGCCTGCGCGTGGTTAAATTTCCGGCGGTACCGAACTTGGGAAAGCATCTGGATGCTTGGATGAAAGAATCGTAGGGGTAAAAATTCTTGGCAGGGCAAGCAGAATCGTCCTTGTGTAGAAATATTGTATCAAAAAGCTGTTTGGTAATTAGAGAAGAGATGGGGAGCCCCCGAGCTTGGGTGCCCTGTGGCGTGAAGGAGAGGAAAATACTGGAGCTGAAGAAGAAGGTGAAGGAGATCAGAAATGTAAGGCAATGGGAGAGTGAGAATGCCATTTTCTTCGCACTTTGTTATGAGAGCAACACAAGCCCTGGCCTTCTTATAGATCAATATTAATTGAAGCTTCGGTCCCGCGTTCTTGTAGGATAACATAAAGTCAGCGGTCTTCTTTCTGACTTTTTTTATTTTTTATTTTTATTTTTTCCTTTTTCTTAGAAGAAGATGTCTAACAAGTCTCTGACTTTCTCTTTTGGCTGGTCACAAGATGTTTGAATTTCTTAAATCATATATAATGCCCATTTTGCCCGGTTCTCATTACTGTATACTGCTCGGATAAGGATTTACAGTAATTTGAACAAATAATATGAAAAAATTCATATCAAGTACATAAGTAATCTGGCTTTATGGGATCTAAAATTAAAAATACTAGCAATTCAGATAAAGAATTAACAAAACGGTTCACCTACCATTATCTATGAGAAGTGGAAAATGTCGACACCCACGAGCGACAAAAAAGTGAACAGAAACGAAAATCGGCCTGCAGAGTGTGGGGGTGGGGGAAGGGGAAGACCCACTGTCCACGTACACGATGATTGGGTGCAAGTGCAACCACTAAACAATGTGGTTTGACGAGCGAGTGGGAGGAGACTTTGTAAAGCCAAGATGAATCGTTTGGAGTAGGAGATGGGCCTCAGCCCAGATGCAGTACCCCAAAAAGGTTAGAGTTAATTTTGAGAGAGGGGGAAAAAGGCCCACTCCACCCAATTCTAAAACACTCTGTCTCTCTTGGAGCCCCGGCTTTCATAAAATAAACAAATAAATATTAGGGTTAAATGTTTAATTGGTATTTGAGTTTTAAATGTTTTTAAATTTAGTATCTTAGTTTTGTTTTGTATTATAGGTGGTACTTGAATTAGGGATAAAAGCTCATTTGGTACATTTGTTAGATTTTTCCATCCAAATTTTAATGGCTCGCCACGTGTTAACCGCTGAGGTTAACATGAAGCACTATATAAAAAAAAAAAAAAAAATCTTTAAAAAATAATTTAAAATAATAAAACAATGAAATTGAAAAAAAAAAAAGAAAAAAAAGAAAAAAAAGAAAGAAAAAAAAAAGAGAGAAGAAGAGGTATAGGGGGTGAGGGATGGTTCGGCCATCCCCAGACCAGCGAAGGGGGCACCCCCATTTTGGCCAAGGTGGTAGCTCTCAGCCACTCCTCTTCTTTCTTTCTTTTTTTATTCAATTTTTTATTTTTATTTTTAATTATTCTTTAAAGATTTTTATTTTTTATTTTTTTTATACAGTGCCACATGTCAACCTCAACGGTTGGTATGTGGCGAGTAGTTAAAATTTAGACGAAAAATCTAACAGATGTATCAAATGGATTTTTATCCCTAATTCAAGTATCACTTATGATATAAAACAAAATTAAAATACTAAATTTAAAAACACTTATTAAAATTTAAGTACCAATAAAATATTTAACCCTAAATATTAAAATAGTAACAATGGTGAAAGGTTCCATCGTCGGATACATAGAGAATTTGGAGTACCGGAGATCGGAGACCCAAATGTAGAGGAGGACGTACGTGCAAATTAAAAGTCAAAGCCCATGTAACACTGAGAGTCGTAATCAGTAGAAGCGACTGATGCCATCCATCCATTACCATTTACTGCTCTAGGAATAATAAGCAACTACTCCTCCAACCACAACTACAACTACCTTTCTAGAAAAACCGATGACTCTAGTAATTTTTATTATACATGCAATGTGATTATTTATAATATTTGTAAATATATTTGTAAAATATGAATATTATTTTTAGATAATTGTATTATGTTTTTACTAACTGTATTTATACGATTATTATTTGCTATCCACATGTTAAGTAACGAGGCTTTTGGGTTTTCTTTTAGTCTATTTTAAATGATTTTCAAAATAATTTAATCCAAATTTTAGTGTTTTTGCCTTTTTTTTTTTAAGCCATAATATTTTGAAAATATATTAATTTCACGTACATCCAACCAAATCAATATAAACATAAGGCCCATACCTAATGATTTCATTTTGGTATTAAACACAAACAATGTTGTTTTTGTGAATTTATTATATAAAAATATATAATATATATAAAGAATATGCGAATGCAGTTAATAACATCATTCGCATATCTTAAAATCATTAAACGCATCCGCATCCGTATGTATAAATAGTAGGAAACAAATAGTTACGAATAACTAGCGAATACGGTTGGTTAATATTCGCTCGCATGTAGATCCTAGTCTTTATACATCATGGTTGCATGCTTCTTGAGATAATTACTTTTGATAACCTATATATAAACCCCCCAAAAAAACAACTTGCTTTCATTAGATAATTTTGTTTCACTACTACTTTGATAACTAGATGTAAATAAATAAAATAATAATAAGTTTTTACCCCGCTCTTCTGAAAGATTAGACAATTCCTTTTTCTTTTTTTTTTTTCTTTTTTTTTTTTTTTTAAATTTTTGAAGGAAAATGTTATAAGGGGGGATCTTTATCACTCCTGATTCGAAAGGAAGAAGAAGTTGTTGATCCTATAAAAGAAAAAGGGGTGGGCTCCCTAACAATAGACTCAGCAGAAATCAAAACAGTGCTAACATATATATAAAAAGTAGGAAATGGGATATAAAATGACCCGGTTCTTTCAAGGGGTAGGAAATGGGACATAAAATGACCCAGTCTTTTCAACGGGCCGCGCAAGGTGGTTTCATAAGCAAAAGAGATACAGAATAAGACAAGCATATCTATATCCTCACTTGAGATCAACAACCACCCGAAGGAGGCTGAAGAGGAAAAGACACCGTTAAAGATTACAACTGAAACTACAATAAAAAAGAGCACCAATACAAATTCAAATACAAAAGTCTCCCATAAAAGGAGACAATAACCCAAGTAAGATAATAAACCATAAAAACAACAATAAAACCTAAAAAACTGCAAAATCAGAAGCTGGCTGGACGAATCTCTCTGGTACGTGAGATCCACGCGCCAGAGGAAGAGTTCCACGAGCCGGCGCGTGGACGGTGGACGGAGGAGGAACCGATGGCGTTGGGTAGCTAGGGCGTCGGTGAGCACGAAGATGAGGCGTGTGGAAGCCAGAAGCCATCGCAGAAACGTAGATCTAGCTTTTAAAAAGCCAAATCTAAGAACCACAACAAAAACAGCCACCGATGCGAGGAGAATGATGGCGAACACACTACAAAAATTTTTGGTTTTAGTAACCTGGGTTCACTAACGTGCAAAAGCCTTTTGCACGTTAGTAAACTGTAGTAACCTGAAATCAGTGGCGTGATTTTCACGTTCCTAATCCCATAGTTACTAAAATGTAACGTCCAAATAGACATCACGTTACTGAATAGTAACGCATAAAAAAATGCACGTTAGTAAATATATAGTAATGTGCAAATGAGACGCCAGTAAACATAGAAACATGATAATTTACGTTGAACGTTGCTGAGTCTAGTAACGTGATATTCATCACGTTATTGAGTGCAGTAACGTGATAAATATCACGTTACTGAGTCCAGTAACGTGATAACTGCACCCAGTGATATGACGTGCTTTTCTTATATTTAGTAACACGCTATTTTCTTATGTTACTAAAAATACCAACGTGGATCCATTTAAATATCAACGCTGAATTTAGCACGTTATTATATTTTAGTAATGTGCAAATCTTAATTAGGCTACTAATATTAGTAACGTGCTTTTATTTAGCACGCCACTAAATTAGAATGGGATAAAAAAAAAATTATTTTATTTTTTTATCCCCCAAATAATTTTCTAGCAGACATGATAAACGAATTACAACAACCAATATACATTAAAAAATTCACTACAATTCCAACAACAATCATAATAATATACATTCCCATCGATCATCAACGTCAATCACAAAAAGTTATATGTTCCCATCAATTCATCAACAATTACAACGTTTTACATTTAATTCTAGCAATAATATACTTTCTCATTGATCATCAACATCAATCACAACAAATAAAATCATACAACCAATATTTGTGTTTTGATATATATGAACAAAGTATAAACATTACATGCAAAACACAATGAACAACGTTCTGCATGAATCAGTTTCCTCACCACAGATAAGTAAACAGCAACCAATGGTTACGCAACAACATGCTCCATATTACCTATAAATGATAAAACAAACACACTCAGCAAACAACAATACGTGTGACGTGCTATTAAGGCTAACACTTAGGATTAATGCATGGAAAGTAAAGAAACATCATCAACATTAAAAGAAATAACGTCACATAGAAAAATCATTAATTGTAACTTGAACCACCGCAAACAGATGAGCTAACATGGAAACGAGACGTGAAGTATATGTCAAGTGCTAGGATAACCTGCAAAATACACAACGTACCCAAATTAATGTTATATATTTGTACATGATACACACGAACATGTATTCCAACAACAATCATAACAATATACATTATCAACACTAATCACAACAATTAAAAATCATACAACCAATATTTGTCTTGTCATATATATGATCAAAGTATACATAAACATTATACGCAAAACACAATCAATGACTCGAAATAATATAGTTACGCATGAGTCAGTTTCATCATCACAGATACGTGAACAACGTACAACTAATGATTGCGCAACAACACTATCTCTCTCTCTCTCTCTCTATACACACACACACACACACACACACACACACACACACATGATAAAAAAAACACACTTAGCAAATAACAATACAATAGCATCATATTAGGTCTAACACTTAGGAGAAACGTGTGAAAAGATAAGAAGTATCATCAACATTAAAATAAATAACTCCACACAAACAAGTCTTTAATTATTACCTGAATTGCCGCAAATAGACTACCTAACATTCAAACGAGATGTGGAATATTCGTCAAGTGCTATGGTAACCTGCGAAATACACAACGTACCAAAATTAATGCTATATACATGATGCACACGAACATGAATTTATTTTAATTATTTGAAAATGAGAACTATATTGTATACCTAATGCACACTTTAATGATTATCATATGTATTAATGATTCACCAATTCGTTAGCAATTACCAATCAATGTAGAAATAAATAACAGGAAATTAGTCAAGTTTTATTGAATAACATACGCTAAGATTGGCTCTAAGTCTGGTCGGACGTGGTCAAATTCATCACTTGGATCTTGATTGCTATTTCTGGTTAATAGCAACAGCTCGCACTCGTGGTAGGTGTCTAGTGAATCATGAGACCCTTCACCCTGACCAACGTCATAGACGTTCCTGGGTTTAGTCCGCACAACACAAGCCCAACCTGGGTTCCTTTCATCTTCGACGTAAAATACTTGATCAACTTGTGAAGTTAGTACATATGGGTCATCAGTCACCAGGTCTCCCCTGTGGACAAGGCGACTAAAGCTGACAAGTTGCATGCCATACTCATCCACCTTATATCCCCTGTCTCTCATGGTGTCCGTCCAATCACACTTGAACATGACGTACTTAGTCCTGTCGTAATACTCGACCTCAATTATATCTGTTAACTTCCCGTAGTACGTCAAGCCATCAACGGTAGGCACACACACGCCGCTGTTTTGTGTTCTCTTCCCCACATCATGTGCGACAATGCGAAACATTTTGCCGTTAACCACGTATCTGTTGAACCTACTTGCTATCTCCTTCGGGCCCTTACAATGCATAACCAGCTTGTCGCCCATCTCCTTCCTACGTTGAGCATCCAATTGATCGACCTGCGAGCATAATTAAGTAAAATGAAAAATAAAAAGTTAATTAGTTCGGTTAGTTTATGTGAACCAGAAGCTGAACATGTAATAGCTAAGCACTACAAAAATTAAACTTACGTAGTCACGGTACCAATCGCAGAACTGCTGATGATGTTGGGCTTCCAATTGATCGTCCGTAGTTCGCCCCCTACCGCATGATCGCCTAAGCGTATCCATGTGCATCCTACAATTCAAAATTGTTGGGTCATTATCTATTATTCACAAGTCCACTTTTTATAGAATCTAACACATCCTAAATTTGTTTTAGCTTACGTCCTCAGTTGAAGAAACTCGTCAGAATTGAAAGTAATATATCGGTGAATCTGGCTCAACTGAAGACGGTTAAGGCTAACTCTTGTTCCTGCCCCCTTTGGACCATCTGGATTTCGTTGGGGTCTGTTGTGGAAGCTCCGTGCGTTACCTAGATACCTCGAGCAGAACGTTACCAACTCGGTTGCTATGTAACCCTTTGCAATGCAACCCTCCGGAGCCGCCTTATTGTGCACACTAGACTTGAACCCCCCTAAGGCTCCTACATATGAATATTAGTCACTCACGTCAATTAGTTATTGTGTTATAAAACTCATACCAATCTAAATTAATAAATATACGTACATAAATTTTACCTTTCTGCCGGATACATCCACCTATACTATACGGGGCCCCCGAGTCGGCACTCACGAACAAGGTGCACAACCAAATGAACCATGATAGTAAAAAACCCGGGGGGGGGGGGGGGGGAATACTTGTTCCATCTTGTACAAAGTGGCACAAACGTTACCCTCTAACTGATCCATGTCCTCTTGGGTTAAGTTTGTTGAGCAGAGGTCCCTGAAAAATGCAGACAACTCAATAAGAGGTCTAACCATATTATCTGGCAGTGAGCGGCACAATGTAATAAGGAGAAGCACTTGCATTATTACGTGGCTGTTATGTCTCTTCAAGCTCGATATCGTACGTTCCTTGAGGCGTACACATCAAGAAATGTTTGATGCATATCCGTCAGGTACCCTTACATTTTTTATCACCTTTAGAAAATTTATTTTATCTTCGTTGGACATTGTGTGACAAGCTGCAGGCAAATAGGTTTTACCATCTTCACCCGTGTACGGATGCAATTTAGGCCTCAAATTCATTTCTTGCAAATCTTTGTGGGCTGCGTAATCATCTTTTGTTTTTCCTTTGATGTCGAGAATTGTGCCAAGTATGTTGTCCGTCACATTTTTCTTTATGTGCATGACATCAAGGTTGTGCCGCAATAAATTATCTTTCCAGAATGGCAATCTAAAGAAAATACTTTTCTTTCCAAACGACATTCTCAGTTGCATCTTTTGCCGCTTGTCTCTTCTTTCGCTTCTTCTCTTTTTTCTTGCCCGTGCTCTCATCCTCAAATACCATCCCCTCCAATTGTCTCAGGATGTCATCACCACTTTGCACGTGGGGTGCACTTCCTTGTTCTTGGTTGCCGTCAAATGTTCTCTTGTTCCGCCTCCAAAGATGATCCATTGGCAAGTATCTTCTGTGTCCCATATAACAATATTTTTTCCCGTGTTTTAATCGTCTAGACCATGTTGAATGCATATAGACAGGGCATGCCTTCTCACTCCTGTTGAGCCACCCGAACAGATCTGCATACGCCGAAAAATCATTAATCGTCCACATCAACTGCGTCCGCATTTGAAAATTCTTTTTATTCGAGGCATCATATGTGCACACCTCTACGTTTCATAATTTCTGTAGCTCCTCAATCAATGGCTGGAGGTACACATCTATATCCATGCCAAGTGAACTTGGTCCTGGAATGATCAACGATAGTATGAATGACGTTTGTTTTATGCACATCTAAGGAGGCAAATTGTACGGAACAAGCATGACTGGCCAAGTACTGTGAGAGGTGCTCATATTCCCAAACAGATTAAACCCGTCCGAGGTCAGACCAAGCCTGACATTCCTACTGTCAGCTGAAAATTCTGGATGTAGGAGGTTGAACGACTTCCACACCTCGCTATCGGCCGGATGCCACACCGTCCTTTGTACAGTCCTCCTCATGCCATCTCATATGGGGCACAGTATGTTTTGACATAAAAAGCCTTTGTAGGCGTGGAATGAGTGGAAACCACCGCAACACTTTCACCAGACGTTTCTTTCTTGATGATCTGGGTTGACGATCCTCGTCCAAATAAATTTCATCCTTCCACCTAGATTCTCCACAAACGGTGCATGACTCTAATTCTTGGTTGGCCTTCTAGAATAACATACAATCGTTACGGCACGCAGAGATCTTCTTATACCCGAGCTCCATGTCACTAAGATACTTTTTTGCCTCGTACGTATTAGCTGGCAAAGCTTCATCACATGCAGGCAGCAACTGATTGATGAACTGAAGGAAATTCGAGAAAATATTGTTGCTCAGTCCACCAACGCACTTCAAGTTGTACAAGTGTACTGTAGCACTCAGTTTGCTATGTTTAGTACCCCAATGAAGTGACTTCTCCGCCTTTTTAAGCATGTCATAGTACTTTTGAGCGCCACTTTCAGCTGGTTCTTCTGCAACATTTTCCACACCCACCTGATCAACACACTCTGGCTCACAATTGGGCTCCCTGACTTCATGCATGCCAAATGCATCACGCAACATTGTGTGCATGTCGCCACCTTGTTCTGTATTGTCGGCACTCGCAACATCTGTTGGATGAAGGTTCGAGAAGAGGCTGCATCAGGATTATACACAGTCGTCTCACCGTGCAAGAACCAATTTCTGTAACTGACCATGATTCCTCTACCCGCCGTCAAGTGCTCAAGGATGATATCGGGTGAGTGGCGATGGTTATTCCGACAGACCTTACAAGGGCAACGAATTTTACCATCAGGTGTTTTGCAGTTACAAACTGCAAATGCCACAAATGCATTACACCCATCAATGTATTCCCTCGTACCTCGAGTCTTTGTAATCCAAGATTTGTCCATCTTTTCCGATACATCCAGTACACAACAGCAACACCAACACAATGAGATATATAAATCTATCTTCAATTTAATATAAATTAAGGCTTAATCAATTTAGAGTCTCTTTAATCAATTCATACTGATTAGTTTTTAATTTACTATCAATTTAAAAAAAAATTGCTATATTGTAGGTATATATCTTGTAAAGCTTTAGTTTAAGGCTTTTAAGGTTTCCTTACTCAATTCATACTTATTAGCTTTTAGTTTACAATCAACTTAGAAAATTTTGCTATATTATAGGTATATATCTTGTATAGTTTTAGTACTTATTTATTGCTTAAGTTTTATGGAGCATTGGCCATAACATTTTAAAAAGGAAATCAGGCAGAGTTCTTGACAATAATTGTCTTGTTATTACATTTTACATTTTTCCTGATTAAGTCCTATAGCTTTGTTTTTTTTTCTTCTTTTGTTTTTATTTTTTTTGATTAATAAAATTTGACTAACTAAAAACTAGGGTTACACCACACTTTAGCTTTAGAGCTAGATCACCAAGGAAACAACAATTCAACCAAATATGTCAACAATACAACCAAAACTATCAACCAATCAAATTTGTATAACCCATCTACTATCAATTCAACCAAAAGCTATATATGAACAATACGAACAAGACCCAATAACCAAGTTTCTAGAAATTCATAGCAATACAATAATCGCCTAACATTCATAACATATATACTGTAAGAGCTGAAGAGCAAAAGTTAAGGGTAGAAGACAATTCTGTCTCTTTCAAGACCTAATCATTGACTCAATTAAAGCATGTTTAGCCTTTGATATCCAATGAAAACCTAAATAAACCATTCATACAATTCTTCCTTTTTAATTTTTTTTTTCTCCTGAGAGAGGGCTTGTTATATATTGCAAAGACAAGACCCTTCAATTTATGGGTAATTCATTGATTAGGCAATACTTAACACTTAACAAAGGTAGAATTGGAGAAGTAGGCTTGGTGTTAATGTGTACTAATACCACAGCCGAAGCAATACTTAACAAAAAAAAATAAGTATGGTTTTGAAGCAATTGCATTCATTTTGTTCTTATGACTTAATTGCTTTTTTCTTTTTTCCAGAACTTCTACAGATATTCAACAAGTCTCTTCTGGCAAAGTTCTCTTGGGCAATGGATGTGGATCCTGATTTCAGATTTTGATGCTAGCTTGGCCTAATAACAACAACAAAAAAAGGAAAAGAGAGAGAGAGAGAGAGAGAGAGAGAGAGAGAGAGAATGTCCTGGCCTCTTTCTTTTATCTTCCTACATTAAAGATATATATATATATCTATCAAATAGAAACCTACTTGACTGATTTAGTATTCTTTCACAATATTCAGGCATCAATTTCTGAAAATTTTGGCAAAACAAACGGAAACTAACAAGAAATTCAAAAAAATATGAAAGTTCATGAAGATTTTTTAATAATCATTTTCTTCAATCACAAAGAAGGATTGATAACATAATAACAAGGAGCACAACATATATACCTGCATATTTCGGCTAGAGGGAAAGCAGAGAGGGAGAGACGATAGTGAGAGGGAGAGACACAGAGATGGAGGGAGAGCGGAGAGGGAGAGACGACAGTGAGAGGGAGAGACAGTGAGCAAAACTTGAATGAAAATTAGAAAATGGGAAAGGGCTGTACTTCACGGGATA